>NW_007729262.1:152614-166222 GCF_000696425.1 Galeopterus variegatus | reverse complement strand
AGTCAAGGGTTAAGATCCCCTTACCGGTCATCTTTAAAAAAAAAAAAAAAAAAAAAAGTTTTTAAAAACATCATTATAGAGGTAGAAACATCAGCCAGGAATGCCTTATGTTTAAAGTTACACATATATTCATACATGCATGTGATTGGCATTTTCTATTTCCTATTCTTAAGCCTGCTCTAGAGAAACTCATTTCAGATTGGTTCACCAAATTCAAGTAGCAAGTAAAGATACTCAGTTGAATCTCATGAAAGATAGTAGGGACCTAATCAAGTTAAGATGTTTTCAATTTTAAAATTGAATTTTTATCAATTAAAAAACTCTGTGTGGTATTAAATAAATAGGAAATGGTTTTCTTTTAAAATAATTGATTTTCAACTTACTATACATGTGGTGTTGTGGACAGCTGCACGTTTATTGTAATTGATTTATCTCTGTTTAGGTACTTAAAATTCTAAAAATTTAAAAGTTTGAATATGATTGAAAAAATATGGGATGATTCTATCCAATTTGGCTTTTCATTTATTGCCAATAAAGATACACAGTGTGTTACAAAGAAATTTTCTCAAAGAGCAGCAGGAAACCATTTCTTCTACCTTGACATTTAAAAACTAAACCTCCAAATTATCAAAATAAGCAGCTGATCTTTATAAGCTCAAAATAGAAGAATTCCAAGTATCAAGTTATAAAAATAGTTTATTTTGGATGTTATAATACAAATTAAATTTCAGTCTATATTTCAATATATAGTTGGTGCTACGTCCATCTTTGAATTTAATACATTTGGTTATAAATCTATCTTTTAATTTTTCAAAAATTTGATTTGACAGCTTATGATTTTCTTTACATGATAAAACAGTTCATCTATTGTGAGTAGAAGTCAAAATTTGTCCTCAAATATTGTCAGTATTATTGAAGATTGTGCCACATGAACTTTAATATGTTGACCTAAGATAATTATTTTTAACTAAAATTGCTTTATCATATGTCATATAAAATTTTTTAATGATTTAAAAAAAATTTAAGGAGGTTTGCAGTATTACTTTTTGAAAGATTCATTAGTCAAAAAAGATTGATCTTTACTGTAGGCCTGATCACTGAAATTGTACTGATATCAAATTGGACCTGGATCCAGAATGGCCAGCCTGGATAAAACATGTACTATTGACAGTGTGGGGCCAGGATGTGATGGGTCCCTTTGACTGAAGAGCACAGCATTCCTGCTCATTTTCAGAAGGGTAATAAGTTCTCCGTTTTAATCCATTTTGTTGCTTTGGTCCTAAAAGTGGGCAGCTAAAAAAAAACAATTAGTATCCATTACTTATGATCAGAGTTTTTTGGCTACAGATGAAATGAAGACAGACACCAAGAGAGGAAATAAGGTAGAATGTTATGAAAACAAGAGCCAAATGAAAAATGGAGGGAGAGAGAATATCAATGAAGATATATATTTGCATGTCATAGAAATTGATTGGTTTTAAGGAATAAAAATCTGCTTAAAGACAAGTAAAAAAGTTATTTATAGTAAAAATGGACAAAGAGTACATCAGTTCATTCCTGTTTTATTAAGCATGGCCAGCCATCATGGAAAATAAACATGCTTCTCTCTCTCTGTATTATGTCTACTCTGTTTTCTTAACACCAGCTTGTCCTACCATGTTGCTCATTGTGGGTACCACAAAATAGTGGCTTCAGCCTCAAATCTGTAGGACCTTTAAGACCCAGATCTCTCAGTTTATTGACAGTGTGCTTCAATTCCAAGCTCCCAGGAGAGAATAATATGATTGGCCTACCTTGAGTCAGTGTGTCTCAACCAAAGTTGACCAGGAATTGGAAAGCATATGACACAAAGTTGCCCCATCTAGCCTGTGGGCAAGACAGGTCTCTAAGACGAGGATGTGAGTAGGGAGGAAATGGATAAAATCTCTTGTTCAGTACATAAGAGAGAAGCCTTGGGGGAAAGAAAAAGGAAGGGAGCATAAAATATGTACACCCCCAACAACAACCTCAACAAAAAGTTGGTAAGAACATAATAGAGGAAAGTTGAGTCAGTTTATAACACGAACTGCTGTCCATTCTGTAGCTTTGGACAGCCCTATTTCCCCAATAATCTTTATAGATGATTCCCACCCAACAGGAATAAGGACCTTAGAAGATGAGATGAAGTAGATGACTAAAACTTTAGGTATATAACCAAAAATTTCTACTACAATGTCTGTCAAGGTGTAGACACCTTGGGCCAAAGTCTGTTTCACTTTGATAGCCAGCCACCATTATGATAAAAGTCTGTTTAAGTAGATGAAACCGTACTGGTGATCTCCATTAAGTTCCATTCAGCACATCTAGCTTGGTAACCACTGACGTTTAAATGTCTTAGTCTTCCCACTCTCACATAGTGGGGATTGGTTTGTGTTGAGTCCGTCATGCATAGCATAGGTAAGTAGTAGCAGGGGGCATTCATAAGGAGGAGCACCACCAAGTGCAGGTGTATTGAGTCTGGATTATGTCGCTTTTCCTGAAGGACCAAGGCCTGGTTTACACAATGTTCTGAGGTGCTTGGGTAACCAAATGCCTGTACAGTAATGTGTTCTCTGGGGATTTGAACATAGGCTGTCTAAGTTTGGAGATTATGGTGTTGTGAGGTCCACCTTATTGGTAAGCCAGAGGACTATTTGATGAGTACATTTTTGTAAAATAACTTGCCTAACTATAGTAGATGCATAATTTTTTAAGTTTTACGTTTTGTTGTGTTCCATTATACAATTCTACATAGTACCATTATTATTTTAAACAAAAATTAAACAAATTGAATTAATATTTCTAAGCTCTACTTTTCAGCATGTTTACTTAAAAAACAAACCAAGCACAGTGGTGCAATTTTCCAGGCACTTTCAAGTTGCTTAAATATTTAGAAATAATGTATAAGCACCCTGTTTGAAAGCATGAAAATTTTGGTGTCAGGAAGAATAGTAGATGCATAATTGAGCTTCTTGTTGGCAGTCTGTTACTGTCCCAAGAGGGGTTCCTCATCTGCTGCCTAAATGATTAAAAAGTCTCTCACGCCACAGTTTGCACTGTTAAAGATTAGCATTTAGGGCCGGCCTGTGGCTCACTCGGTAGAGTGCGGTGCTGATAACACCAAGGCCACGGGTTCGGATCCCATATAGGGATGGCCGGTTCGCTCACTGCCTGAGCGTGGTGCTGACAACACCAAGTCAAGGGTTAAGATCCCCTTACCGGTCATCTTTAAAAAAAAAAAAAGATTAGCATTTATTTGGATGGCCTTTCAAAGGAGCCTGTGATAGCTAAAGGAGCTTAAAGACCTCATACTCCCAGATAGCTTAAAATCACAAGCATTTATGGAACAAAATCATGAGTGGGAGTCCCAGGAGTCATTTGGGAAGCTGATTGGCTCAGGGTGAAGTCAGCACAGCTATTCTTGGCTTCTTGACTGGTATTTTCCATGGTGCCTTAGGGTCCAGGGTATGTGCACTTCAAAGCCAGCTTGCAGTTACAGGTGGTCTGCAGAAATAACTGCAGAGACTGACTTTACACATGTTATCTTAAGCCATAAGGCATTCAGTTAAGGAGCAAACATTCTGACCTTCAAATCAAATCTTAGCCTGAGGAACAAACATCCCATCCTCCAGATCAAGTCTGAACCTAAGAAAGTTTACATTTAATCACCTCTACTCCTGTCTTATTATTGCTACTCCTAGGAATCCAGCCCATCCTGCCTGGTCAAGCAGTTTTTCTTTAGCTGTCTCCCCTTTCCCCCAGCCAAGGCCTGCTCTGATGGGGATCAGTGGAACAGCCAGGGGAAATTGTGGGTCTGTTGCCCAGTGTTAAGTCTTTCTCAGTTTGTGTGGTGGGGTTGTGCTGGGTCTTGCAGCTGTTGTGGATTATCTTCTATACTTTGCTTCTCTGTACTAAGTCATTTGGGATGGGGGCCAGGGTCTTAGGTTCAGAAGATATGCTAAACATTTAGGTAAATGCAGAATGCAAAATGAAGCCGAGTAATTATCAGAAATGGCCAGGAGGGCCACTTTATCCTAGATGGCAAGAGTCAGTCCCTCTTTAAACTGGTTACGAAAGATGACTTTTTTTCTAATCGAATTCTTGGCCACAGAAATAGAAATGGTGGTATATTAGCAAATTGCTTGCCTCCTTTCTTCCTGCTGTTCCTTCTTTGAGTGGTTCATATGTGCGAAGCACTGTTCTGGTGTTGGGATACAGTGGTGAACAAGGCACACAAGATCCTTGCCTTTGTGGAGTGTACATTCTGTTCAGGGATAAAATTAGTAAATGTGTAAACAATAAATAAAACGAATTCAGGGACTGATAAGTGCTATAAAGACAACAAACTAGATAATGGCATTGAGAGTAGTGAGATGGGGCTGTGATCAAGGGAGAGGAAGAGGCTGTTTGTGGAACTGAGTAAAGGTCGGGGAGAACAGTACAAGATGTGGTTAAGGAGGTAGTGGACAGTCTGGAACTATTATAGGCCATGGTGGAGGAGTTTAGATTTTGTTCAAAATGTAGTGGGTAACCATTGGATTATTTTAAACAGGTGAGCAATTCACTATGATTTATATTAGTCTGGTATTGCTGTTAGGAAAATGACTGGAGAATGGAGAGGCAAGAGTGGAAGCAGGGAGACCAGTTTGGAGACCATTGGAGTAGTGCAGGTGAGAGGATGATGGTCTGAATCAGAATTCTGGCAGTGGAAGTGCTGAGAAGTGTTTGAAATTATTTTAGAGATAGGGTTAACAGGCTTTACTGAGTGAATTTATATCCTGGGTATAGTTAGTAAATATGGCAGGTGGCCATTTCACTTTTATGACTTCCATACACCTAACAAGACACCTATAAAAAGCTCTGTTACCCAGTAAGGTACTCTGGTTGTGCATGTACTGGATATTAGGTTGTCTATCTGTACAGTAGGTAATTAATAACAAAAACCCCTTGTTGGGCCTCTTCTGCAGAATACAGGGATTTCCCCAATCCCACATGTAGAATGTCAGCTGAATGAAGAACTTTGGGAGTCTCTGAGGGTTCTCATCATGCCACTCAGGGTATTAAAGGCTGAATGACAGTCAGAGGTTGGTGAGGCAGGCTGGGTGGACTGTCTTGACCCTAGACTTGCATCTGTCAGCTCAGCCTGACGTACTGCATGTATGACCAGAAAATAAAAAGCAAGTCATGAACATCTTGCTCTGTTATAGCAGACGACTGTTTATTCTCAACCCTCTTGCTCTCAATTTCCTGACTCCCATACCCCCTCTGGCCTTTTGGTTTGAACCCCATCAAGTATCCCCTTTGGCTCCTTGAGTTTGAACCTTGCTCTCAGCTGTGCTTTCCACATGGTTTCAGTATCATCTTTCCCAGCTCCACCCCACACACATACATACACATACCTCTATCATGATATTGAATGAGAATTTTCCTGCTGAAATTGTGGCCACAGAACCCTACTAGAGGTGGTAATCCAGACTGTGTCCTGTGGGTGGTTTGTTTAGTTAGGTACTAATCTTGAGCCCATAGGACCACAACTTTTTGCCTGAAATTGTCAGTCATAAGACAGATGACTGCTTCATGCACTCTTCCAGTGGGCAAGCTCAGTGAATAAATGAACTAATAATCTTATCAGTGAGACGTCACCAAAGATATTGTCATGGTTGGGCATGACAGAGGGCATCAGTGGTGCCAAGAAGTAAGATACAAAAGCTTTATCCAGGGCAGGAGCTAAGCAATGGTTCCTGTCGAGGGAGAACTGTGAAGGGTCAGCTCAAAGTAATCTGCGTTTCCTTCTTACCTGGAGATATTTGCATTGGGCTTTTGCCCCCTTGCCCTACCCTAGTTGAATTTTGGGGTGCTTCACAGCATCTGAGGTTTATACATTAGGAAAATCTTACTGAAGTTCTATTTTATCCTCCGTGTGCACTGGCTGTTTGTTGGAGATATGAGGGTAAGTAAACTGGCTTTCTAACACATCTTCTTCCCTGATCCATCACACTGCCACCTGAATCCCGTCGTCTCTCTCCTGAGAAACTATAGCAGTGTTATAAATGCTTAATAAGTACTTTGTTAGTAAATGGAAATTATTTCTAGGTTTTTTCTGTTCAGTGACTCTTTGCCTGAATCTTTGATTTTGTATTTATGTGTTTTCTCCTAGTCGAATCTCATGTTTCACTGTTCTAAGTCTCTTTAAATTGGTTTTTCTTGCCTTGCTTCTTGCTTCCTTCCACATTTAGGGCCTTCTGCATTTTCCATTTCCCTCCTGTTGATTTAATCTCACAAGTCACTTGTTTTTTTGTTTTTTAAATTAAGCTTTATGCCTGGCCTTATGGCATATTTTGAATATAGTTCTATTTCTGGATATTGAAAATGTTCTTTTAATTATGCCCCAGTAAGTTTTATTGTTCAACCAGCTCATTGTCTTAATTATGCTTACAAAGTTTGATAATATACTTATAGTCTGAAGTTCAGATAAGGTAGCACTTAACATTATTCATTGGTCTTTAAGAGTCTAACTCTAAATTGTATTCTGTTAACTTTATCTGTTATGATTTTCTTTTATATAGCTATTTTATGTCACATTTTATCATTCTCTAATAAATTTATTAGGTTTCCAGACTTTCTGAGAAATATAATTGGGGTTTTAAAAAAAAACACCTTTTTGTTTTTTCTGTCCAGATTACTGTAACTACTTCAGTGTTCTACAGATTTCCCTCCCTTCCTTCCTTTCTTCCTTCCTATTTTCCTTCCTTCCTTCTGCCTACCAAGAGTTTGAGGCAGTTTCTTCCCTAGAAATTGAGAAATCTGGGATTATGGTAGGGACTCAGGTACTGAATACCCCAGCTAGGACAAAAGAGCTTTGATGTTAGAGAAAACTGGGCTCAAATCACAGTTGTACTTTGTAATATGAGCAAGTTCTTTAACAACTCTCAGCCTCAGTTTCATCATCTAAGAAATATAGGTAACACTAACTTCCATGTTGACATAAGAATTAAATTAGATGATGCCTTTCAATGCTCAGCACAATGCTAACATATATGAGTACTTAAAAATGATCATGTAATAATATTAATATTCCCCTTGAGATCCTGGTACAAGAAGGGTCAACATAGCAGCATGCCTCTGCCTCTACCCCAACCCTTTACACATGTGCCTAAGGAATACAAGCAAAGAGGAGCAATGCCTAGTTCTCTCCTTCTTATTGTTTATCTGTTGGTAACGGTAGCATGAATTCCTGCAGAGGGTGGGCTTATGCCTGATATGATCATTCCCTCTACCCTACCAATGGAGGTCTACAGAGGGATTGTCTTACTGCAAACTCACCAGTAGATTTTTTTCTCCTTCAGATGTGGTTATTAAAACATACTCTTTGGTGTTCTAAAGGCTTAGGTGTAACCATGGGAGAAAGTGGCTGAGATAGGGTAGAGAACAAGACCAACATTGTTATTGTTGTGGAGAAAAGGTTGTGAAACTAAGAGGCCAGGATATCAGATGGATTATTTGTTTGGATGTTGAAATAAGTAAGAATTATGACAGAAATAGTGTTGGAGTGGCAGTGAGCCAAAAGCTAAACTAAACTCATCAAGGAATGAAAGGAGAGCCATAAATGACTGCAATAAGGAAGGGTCGTGGGTGGTAGAGTACAATGATATGTGACTCAGAGCAGAGGATTTTTGAGATGGCAAAGGGAGAATGGTCTGGAAGTAGCAATGAGGAACAGGAAGGGCACCTGCCTGGCTTTCTGTTTGAGGAGCGTGAAAGAGAAAAAGTGCCATCGTCTAAAATGACTACAAGGAAAGCAACATCCTCAGGGGAGAGCCCAGTTTCTCTTTAAACAGGAAGGCACTGGAAATTGAAGAAAGCTTCAGAGAAGAGGTCAAGGACATGGGGATTTTGCTGATAACTATCCATGATTCCCACAGGGCTCAGTGGAAGGGCTGGGATTTCAGGAGATAGAAAGGTTAGAGGCCTAGATTCAGTCATCAGTCATTCTCTCTCCCTTGCATACATCCTCAATTCCTTTGCCCCCCTCTCTCTCATGTCAGCACCTTTGCCTGGCTAAACTACAGCACCGATTAAATTCATTTCTTTGCCTACCCCATGCCTATAAAACCATGCTGCTGAACTTGGCCTTAAATTAATGATCGTAACTCAAGCAGGTCCTTAATCATACTAGATTTCCCCAATCATTTTCCCTCAGTTTTATCTCCTCCTAGATGACTGTTTCATGTCTTCAGTCTCCGCAAGTGTTCAATATATTTTTCCCACTCTTCATTTTCAACCCATGGCCTTGCTTCCTGTTTCACTGAGAAAATGAAGTAGAAAATGTCTTTCATCACTACAGCTACCTACTACCTGAGTAGTCTCCATGTACCCTGCTTTCCCTCCTTTTACTGTGAAAGAACTAGCCTAAGTGCTTTGTAATTCTTTTTCTTGTGTCGTCCATTTTCCCCTCTCCTGAATCATTCTCTTATGCATGAAAATATGCTTTTATTTCTCCGACACTAAAAACAATTCTTCTTGACTCCACTTCCCCCTCTAACTATTGCCTTATTTCATGTAAACTTCATAGCAAAACTTCTTGAAAGAATTGTCTATACTATGTTGCTAATTTTTCCTTTCCCATTCATTTTGGGAATCGAGCCAGCCAGGTTTTTGTTCCCACAATTCCCTCAAAACTGCTCTTATAACTTCTTGAAAGAATTGTCTATACTATGTTGCTAATTTTTCCTTTCCCATTCATTTTGGGACTCGAGCCAGCCAGGTTTTTGTTCCCACAATTCCCTCAAAACTGCTCTTATCAGTTATCAATGATGTTCACATCTGTCGTTTCTCAATACTTATCCAACTTAACATTCAGGAACAGAGTTGATCACTTTCTCCTCCTTGAAACACCTTCTCCATTTCTAAGTTACTTATTAAGAACTATGAAAGATCTAAGATTTTACCATTTGTAAACTAACAAATTAGTGTGTTACAATTTCATGAATACGAGTAGAAGACAGGAGACTTCTGGGTCAGAGAGATGAAAGACAATTACAGCAGTAGCAGTAGCCAGAGTATCAGTATTTTTGTATGGGTTCTCAGAGCCCCAGTACCCACAGAGCAATAGGTAACATGTGTATACACAGTGAGTTGTGTTATCAGAAAGGAAATTTGATCTTAGGGAACCCAAATCTTTTATAATGGGCAATAAGTATGCCTGCTCTTTATTCCAGAGGGAAACAATCATCTTTATTATACTGGACAGTAACCCTTTGCTCAGGAGGTAGACACTGCTAAGTCTTCCAAGGCCGTTCGCTGTACAAACATTCTTGAAAAAATAGTCCATAACTGTCTTATATTATGTATCACTTCAATAGTCAGTGCCTTGCTTGCAGTATGTGCAGAAACATGAGAGGCCTGTGGAGAATTGTCTCACAATAATTATTCCCTCTCTGGCCACTTCTTTTTACTTTCCTCTGCTAATTTCTCTTCACTTCCCCAATTCTAGATCTGCACTGTCCAGTACTGTAGCCAGTAGCTACATTTAGTTATTTCAATTAAAAATTCAATTATTCAGTTACCTTAGCCATATTTCAAGTGCTCAATAGCTACATATGGGTAGTAGCTACCTGTTGAGTGAAGTAGGCGTAAAAATATTTCATCACCACAGAAAGTTCCATTGGACAGCATTGCTCTGCATGTTTGAATGCCCCAGGACTCAGCCTTTGGATGTCTCTTCTTTCTGTATTCCTTCCTTTGGAGATTTCATCTAATTTCATGGCTTTAAGTATGACTCTCAGCTTTTTATAAGCTCTAACCTCTCCCCTAAAGTCCAGGCTCAGTTCTCTAACAGCCTGCTGAACACCTTTAATTGTATAAGCTCAATTCTTTAACAGCTTGCTGGAATGTCTAATAGGCATCTCAAAACTAATGTGTCCAAAACTGAAATACTGATCTTCTTTGCCACCACCACTCCCTCTCCCACCAATAAATCTGTTCTTTCTGCAGACTTGCCAGTCTCAATTAATGTCAGTTTTCTTCTTTCAGTTGTTGGAGGACAAAACAAAACAAAAAACACGATTTTTTAAACCCTTAGATTCATTCTTGACTTCTCCTTTTTCCATAAATCCAACACATCTGTCCCATTGGCTCTACTTTCATGATATATCCGGAATGTGATCACTTTTTACCCTTCACCTGCTACCACTTGATTGAGGCCAGCATCATCTTGCGCCTAGATCATTCCAATAGCCCCCTTTCTGGTCTCCCTCTTCTACTCTTATCCCCTTTAGTCTGTTCTCATCATAACAGCCAGAATAATCTTGTTAAAAAGTAGGTCAGATCATGTCATTTCTCTGCTCAAAACTTCCCATCTCACTCAGTTAAGAGCCAAAGTCTAGTCACACTGGCGTTCTCACTCTTGCTAAAACATGCAAGACATGCTCCCACCTCAGAACCTTTATGTTTGGTGTTCCTTTTGCTTCCTTTCCCCGCAACCCAACCATACATGTACATACTTCTTCCCTTGAGAAACTGGATTTATTGAAGGGACCAGGCCAATTGTCTTATAGAATGATGCATATTTCTCTGCTTACTCATGGTATTAACTTATTTCTCTATGTCCTGTATTTCCTATAATTAGACTTTAGATCTAAAGAATTAAAGTTAAATATTTTTGGCAAGAAAACTCCATAGATGATGCTGTGATCTTCATATTGCATCATATTGGGAGGTACATATTATCTGATTGTCACATTAATGATGCTAAGTTTGACTAATGTGTTAAAGTGGTGAATTTCATATCCCTAGATTATAAATTTACGTTTTTCCCTTTATGATTAACAAATAAGCCAAAGGGTAAATGTTTTGTTTTGTTTTGTTTTAACCCTGTGATTTTAAGAGTACTTGTTAGCTGTGGAACTGTTTTTCAAATAAAACCTTTTTTCCAGTGTATAAAACAGATAAAAGCAGAGCTGTTCTGGTTGCAGTGGGAAATGCCTAGTGTTAGCAGCTTCCAAGGGAACTCTGATAAGCACAGTCTGTATCCCACAGAGCTCACACAAACATTTGAGGAGGTGGAGGCCCAGAGAGGATATATGAAGTCTTAAAGCCACCTAGCATCTCATGAGAAGGGCTCAGTGTATCTTCTATTAGAGCACAATGTTGGGAGTTCTATCACTTCCTGGGAAAGCTATGGTTATGGATGATCATTAGGACAGCACTTGGTTTTTCCCTGGCAGTCCACCCACTGTTTTTAGTTGTCTCAGTGCTTTCTTTGACATTCTATCTGTTTTGCAGATGTGAAGATTTGAAATTACTTCATTTTTAGTGTGTGTTGGGTTGCAGTCTTTTTTTGATTCCCTTTTGGAAATAATTCTTCATCCACAAAGAATTCCAAATTCAGACATTATTCACTGTCTGGAACACAAAAATCTCATGAGCTTCCACGTGTCTTACCTCTTTCCACCTTTAGAATATTCAAAATGCTGCCACAGCTGACGTCAGCTTTATCATTTGCTTGCTGCTTGCTTCCTTTCTGCACCTTAGTTGTCATACAGCCTAATGTACCTTAGCAGAGAACTGAATAAGTAAATTTAGTACATGCATGCAGTGTTTATAGTTGTATGATACAGATTTTTATTTTCATGGAAAGGAATTTCTCTATATTAAGTGGAAAAAAATAGGTAACGAACTATAATTTAATCTTACTTTTGTTTTACAAAAATAAATACACACAAAAAACCCATATCTGTTTATGTGTCTATATATTTTTAAAGCCAAAAAGTATATTTACAAAAATATTCACATTGATATTTGTTTTCCTCTTTGTATTTTTTACTCTCTGTTTATATCTTTCTCTCTTTTTTCTGGTGTATCTTATTTCTAGTCATTACTTTTATAAAGATTAAAACTGTTGATTAAAAAAAACAAAAAACAGTAACTTTGGTTTGTCAAATCTAAAGTGCATTGAAGGCGATTCTAGGCTCCTCACCAGCTTACTGCCATCAATACCATTCATTGAGATTCTTCTCTTATCATCCCATTCAAGCAAATTTTCCCCTGACCTCATGCTTCTACTTATTTTACTCCAGGATCCTGGTCATCCTTTAGAATTGCCCACTTGGCTCTGGAGACCCTCTTTGCTCACTTGTACAAAAATGAACTTGTCAGGGAAGGATGGAGGACGGGAAAATTATGTTCTAAAAGCAACTGTTACTGGAATGTGATCTCCACCAGGGCTCAGGAGCGGCTCAGTAAATATCTCTTGAATGAATTCATCTATTCTTTTTTGTCTTGTTTCTTTCATCTCATAAATTCCTACAAGACAGAAGCCTTCTGTGTTTTCTATAATTCCCTGAACATTTGGGGTACTTAATATAAATTAATGAATAAAGTCTTTTTAAAAGATATGTTCATAATTTACTTAATAAAAATAAATTTAAGATCTGTTTTTAACTTTGACCAGAATTTATGCTTGCACAGAGATGTAGAAAGAAAAAAGATTTAAAGATCCTGCTCGTAGTTTTGTGATCATGGGTTAGTCACGTAAGCCCCTGAGCTGCCTTCATTTGATAGCCTCACTGATTTTCTCTGGACTCGGCAGAGGCTTTTCACCTGGTCCACCTATCTTTGTCTTGCTTCCTTAAGTCTGTCCTCCACAGTGCCACACAGAGCAATATACCTATCGTGTAAATCTGACCTTACTTCCCCCCTTCTCTCAATTTGAAACCTTTCAGGGGCTCTCTGATGCTGTTGCCTCCACCCCACACCTTCAGCTTTGGCTCCTGAAAGCCTGTCTTCAAACCTAACATTTGAATAATACGGAACTCCTTGTAGCTCCCACACATCCCATGTTGCCTTCTGCTTTGCTCCCTCTGCCCGCAAGGTGTTTTCCCTTCCTTCCTGCAGCCAGCTACTTCTACTCTACTCCAGGACTGAGCTTGGCAGTTCTCTCTAAGATGTCTTCCTTGACTGAAAGATGAGGTATCCTCCTTTTCTGCCTCCTCACGCTATGAGTTGCCTGAGGCAAAACCATAGAATTTGTAGTTCCCTCGTCTTGGAAGAGTATCTGGTCTATAGTGGCACTCAAATGTTTATTAAATTGTGTTGTAAAGTACATATGTTGTTTCGAACTGTCTAAATGATTTTTACCTATAAAATGTGATCTGATTTTTATATACTCTCCTGCAAAATAAGAAAAATACTTAGAAAAGGAAAATATGTAAATTAAAGCAACTTAAAATACTAGCAGCTAGACAGAGGCAACTACTGTTGATGTTTTGAAATATATAACAGAGAATTTTTTTAAAATTATAAAATGGGGCCGGCCCGGTGGCGCACTGGATAGTGCGCCGCTTGGGAAGCGCGGCGGCGCTCCCGTCCGAGGGTTCGGATCCCACATACGGACCGGTTCCCGCTCACTGGCTGAGCGGGGCGCAGGAGCAACACCGAGGGTTGCAATCCCGTTGCCGGTCCCCGGTCCGGTACGGGGGCAACACTGAGGGTTGCGATCCGTTGCCGGACACGGAAAAAAGACAAAAGACAAAAAAAAAGTGCCTCAATGCACTTGACAGAACTTTATAATAATGCACTTGACAGAACTTT
>NW_007729262.1:145679-152604 GCF_000696425.1 Galeopterus variegatus | reverse complement strand
AAAAAAAAAAAACAAGAAAAAACAAATTTTGCTTTTCTTGTGTTCTCTAGACCCCCCTGAGCCATCTTTCACCCTGTTTTTCCAGGAGAGAAGGCAAAATCCCAGGAAGGGAAGTTACTGAGCTCTGGTCAGTGCAGAAGTAGAAGCTGGGATCAGGAGCTCCTGACTGCCCACCTGGTGCTTTTTCCCCTCAGCTACATTTCCTGTTTCTCCAGTGGAGTAAAAATAAAAGTAAGTTTTTAAGTACTTCCTAATTCCCATATGTTCAAATTAGGCCTGCTGCTGAAATGTTCTTATATTACTCTCAGTCTCATTAAGACATAAACCCTAAGCCTAATTCATTTATTTTTCTTTTGTGTACTCATATATGTAATTTATTTGCACATCAGAAAATCTTCCTTTATAAGAGATTTCTTAATTTATTTTCTCAACTATTTTTGAGGAAACACACAAATAAAATATTCTGAGTCTTCTTTTTTATGCCACAAGTAGTTCAATGGTATGTTTTTTATTCCTCTGAACTGTTCTCTTGGAAGCAGTTTTCCATACTGAGTCATCCACCAAAGATTGTGTTTTCCAGACAAAGTAATAGTTTCATTATTTCTAAATGACTCAGTACTTCTGAATCATCACACCTGTGTACTCCATTAAATAAAAAGTTTTCAGGACACTTTTCTACAGTTTCTTACTCTCTTTGTCTTCAGATGAGTAACATGGATATTCGAACAATTATCTCTTGTGTCTGATTTATGTTGGTCCTTTCTTAAACCCTTTCATCAGCTGAGATAAGCAGTGGAATTTCTTTACTCATAGGCTATGTCCCAGATGTTTCCTGAAATGGAACAAATAAATAGCAACATAAAAATATGTGAAATACCATTCTTTATTTTCCATCATTACATTTACATTGTTTAAGATTTTATTAACTTCCCAAATTTCTCCATGATATTAAGGAGAAACATCTACAAAAGGGAAATGTAGCTCTGATGTTTGCTGGTACACAAAATATTTAGATTTGAGCATGTTGGAAGAATGAAATACACTCTTCTCTTGATTTCTGCAACATATTTGGCTGGTTCATCACCTGCCTTTTGAAAATCCATTCTCTTTCTCGTTCCTTGTGTCCCTCTCCTTGCCCCATATGTGCCAGCCTTTTCGGAGTTTTGTCCTTGACTCTCTTCTCACCCTATGCATGCAGATATGATGTTTATGGTGAGTGGGGAGAGGAATTGTTAAAGGGACACGAAAATCAACTACATTGTGTATATTGATAAATTAAAATTAAAAAATAAAATCTTTATCTGGTGCTTACTCTCAAATCTTTATCTTCAGTGCCTATCTCTTTGCTGCCAGGTATGTCCAGCTACATGGAAGTATCTTCTCCTGAATGACCCATGTCTTAAGCTGAATGCATCTCTCCTGCACACTTGCCCTGCAGCCACACTTAGCACACAATGAATAATCAGGTCCCAGCCTCATCTCGACGTCTCCTTAGTACCCATTTTTAATTTTTAAAATTTATTATCAAATATTATATACTTTCATATTTAAAGTGTCATAATTCCAAAATGATCCTTTTGGAAAAGGAAATTTCATTTTCCACTCCCACTAGTCCTGCTTTTCAGATACAATCACTTTCAATTTTTTCTTAGCTATTTCTTCTGTTATTTATCTTCATACTTATAAATGCATATATGTTGCTAGTACATCATTCATTATTTTTAAATATTGTCTTTCTTTCCTAGTATGGATTTCAGCTCTCTCATCCATATTCCACTACATTAACAAATAAAGGATAAAAATTATGTCATCATCTTAATAGATGCAGAGAAAGTATTTGACAAAATTAAACACCCATATGAGATTTTTTAAATCTCTCAGAAAACTAGAAATACAAGGGAACTTTGTCAACCTGATGATGGGCATTTACAAAAAACCCTGCAACTATCATCACACTTAATGGTGAAAGATGTCTACTTTTTCCCTAAAATCTGGTACAGGGCAAGGATTTCTGAACTTACTACTTCTGTCCAGTATTGTTCTGGAGATCCTAGACAGTGCAAAAGGCAGTAAGGCAATAAAGATTGGAAAGATAAAAGTAAAAATTTCTCTGTTCTCAGACAATATAATTATATAGACCAAAGAATTTACAAAAAAGAAATACTAAAATAAGTGAATTTAATGAGGTGGCAAGTGATAAGGTCCATCAACTGTGTATCTATGTAACAGCAACAAACAATATGGAAAATTAAGTAAAAATAGCAGTGCTATTTGTATTAGCATCAAAAATCATGAGATATTTGGGAATAAATTTAATGAAAGTTCTGCAGACATTTCTGAGAAACTAAGGAGCATCTAACTAAGTGATTGTGGATTGGGATCTTGATATTGTTAAGGTCGCCATTGTCACCAAAGGAGATTTAGATTCAATGAAATTCCAATCAGAGGCCAGCAGGCTTTCCTTGTGAAAATTGGCAGTTGATTCCAATCTTTATGTAGCAGTGCAAAGGATCTAGAATAGCAAAAATAATTCCAGGGAGAAAAATTGGAGGATATACATTATTATTTTAAGACTTACTATAAAGCTACAATAATCAGGACAGAATGGTATTGGTGTACATATAGACAAAAGAATAGAGAATTCAGAATTAAACCCACATATATGGTTATTTGTTTTCAACAAAGGCTCCAACGTAATTCAGTGGGGATAAGTTAGTCTTTTGAACAAATGGTGCTGGATGATCTTCAAACTCAACCTCATAACATATATAAAACTTAATTCAAAATAAATCATAGATCTAAACATAAAAGTTGAAAATATAAAACTACCAAAAAAAACCTCGAAAAATCTTTATGACTTTAGGATAAGCAAAGATCTTAACACAGGATACAATCGTATTAACTATAAAAGAAAAATTGATTAATTGGATTGATAAAAATAAGAAGGATTAAAACCTCCTATTCTTCAAAATCCACTGCTAAGAAAATGGAAAGAGAAGCCACAGACTAGGAGATAATATCTGCATCTAAAATATATAACAAACCCTTGAAATTCAATAATAGAACACAACCTAAAAGATTTGAATAGACACTTCACTAAAGAGGATATGTATGAATTTCTAATAAGTATATGAAAAAATGCTCAACATCGTCAGTCATCAGGGAAATGCAAATTAAAGCCACAATGGGATACCACTTTACATGATGATGACTAAAATTAAAGAAACTGACTAGGAGCGCAGCAACGCTCCCGCCGCAGGTTCAGATCCTATATAGGGATGGGCTGTGCGCTCACTGGCTGAGCACGGTGTGGGCGACACCACACCAAGGGTTGTGATCCCCTTACCAGTCACGAAAAAAGCCAAAAAAAAAAAAGAAAGAAAAAAGAAAGAAACTGACAAGTATCCAAAAGGATGTAGAGCTACTAGAGCTCTCAAATGTTGCTGACAAGAGTGTAAAATGGTAGAACTACACTGGAAAACAGTTTTGCAGATTCTTACAAAGTTAACTGTACACTTATCATGACTCAGTAATTCCATCATTAATTACCCAAAAGAAATGAACACATACCCACAAAAAGACTCTTACTTGAATGTTCATAGCAGCTTTAAATTCATAATAGCCCAAACTAGAAACTACCAAAATGTCCATCAACTGGTGAATAGGTGAAACAAATGTTGGTATATTTATACAGCGGGATACCTACTCAGCAGTAAAAAGACATGTACAACTAATACATGCAGTAGTGTGGATGAATCTCAAAACTGTTGTGCTAAATGAGAGAAGCCAGACAGAACAGTATGTATGTTTAGGATTACATATGAAGATCTAGAATTGGCAAAACTAACCTATGGTGATAGGAATCACATCAGTGGTTGTTGGGTATTGTGGGTGAGATAATTGATTGGGAAATAAGGATAGTTTTAGGGTGAAGGAAATGTTCTCCTTTTTTAGGGCAGTGGTTACATGGTTCTTGTCAAATCTTATTAGACTGTACACTTAATATGTATTTTTATTGTATGTAGATTATACATCAAAATTCATTTAAAATGAAACTGAGGATCTGAAAAGCTGAGAGGAAGCTCTGTGTTTTGGGGCAGCATTTGTAAATGAATGGGCTTCATTTTAAGGTGATGGTATAGCTAGAGGAGATTTATATTTCTTCAGATAAGGATTCTTTAATCCACAGTGGGGACTAGGAGCTGCAGGTTAATAAGCCTGGTTTCTGGTGGCCTGGGCCTGGGCCTGGGCAGGGAAAGCAGGTTGGTGGGCTCACTATTCAGTCTATAGACTTTTACTCAATCTTCTTTTACTTTCAGTCCTTTACTACCCTCTGTGTCTGATGCCCCTTGCATTGGTGCTTTTCTGGTTCAGTTTCTTTACCCCAACAAATAAACTTTCTGTCTTTAGCGGAGTGAAAGAGGGATGACTTTCTGAGTTTGTGGAGTGGGGTTGGGGAGGTCTAACTATTATTCCTTTGCAGACTTTCAAACAATCCCTCTATGTTCAGTTACCTACTCTACCCCATTTTCTGTGGTACCTGGTATAGTTTGAGTATCCGTTATCTGAAATGCTTGGGACCAGAAGTGTTTCAGATTTCAGATTTTTTTCAATTTTGGAATATTTGCATTATATACTTACTGGTTCAGCATCCATAACTTGAAAATGCAGAATGCTCCAGTGAGCATTTCCTTTGAGTGTCACGTCAGCACTCAAAGTTTCAGATTTAGGAGTATTTCATATTTCAGATTAGGGCTACTCAGCCTGTACCACCAAACTTTAGTCTTTTTTGGATTGTGTAAGTTGAATTGATTTGCTTGTCATTAGTATCTCTTCTATGCTAAGTCATTTACTGTTCCCACTTCTGTTTTCTATCTTCATATGTAATGATTTGGGGTTACATCTGTTTGCTGGGTTTTTGAAGATGGAGTTTACATTCTTGTTTCTTGTTCTTATTGCCTGGAGGAGACCTTAAGACTATAAAACACGTACTGAACATTTTCAAATTCACAAACTCCTTATAATTCTTCAAACATAAGGCCTTTTCATATCTCTGTGCCTTTGTAGAATTTCTTTTTTGCTCACAAGGCCCAGTCCAGTCCCTTCTTTACTTCTTAAGGCTCTCTTCTTTCAAAATCCAGTTCTTCTCTCTCCTAACTTTTCTTATTGCTGCTTCTGTACCTTTGTTGCACAAGAGATCTACCTTATCAGGAATTGCCATATAGCAGTTGACTATAAAGGAGTTTTCCAGGAGCCATTAGAAAGTACTTGGAGTAATCATGTTCTGCTTAAAGTATAAGTGATAGTAAGTGCTCAATAAATATTTGTTAAACTCTGAAGATGCATATGAACCACTTAGCTAGAAATTAGGGAAACAGTCTCTGTTTCTCAATTAGTGGGCTTCACTGTAAGGTGATCATGTAGCTAGGGATGAAAGAACCAGGAAAGAACAAAGGCCTGGTGGGTGGGGGATGGGGGGCAGGTGGCATGCAGCAAGACCTGAGGTGGAATAAATATAAACATTCAGAATAATTATAATTTCCCAAGAAATCTATTGTATTGGGGTAGAGAACAGAATATAACAGATGTTTAGACTGATTAAAAAATCTTGCCATATTTCATCATATCTAAGATTATAAAACATTCATTATTTCATGTGCTATTAAAAAGAAAAATCTCTATTAAACTATGATTAGCTTATCATTTAGAATTTTCTTTACTTATTGAAAGAGCTCTTATAGATTTATGTTTACAGGTATTTTTAATTATATATCACATTGATTAAAATTTTCCTAGAATTTCTTCAGCCAGATTCTGACTCTTTGAAATCATTTTTAAATTTAGAGCCATCTATGTTGATATTTTCTCCCACAGTATCATCTTCGATGCTGTCAAGAGTGTTTAGTGGTGAAGCATTTCTTAAGAGTGCTCTGCAGTGGGCTTTGGGATTTTTTCACAAAGTCATTCTGCATGTTTTTTATGGTGGTGTTTCGTTGATCTTTCTAGAAGGTGTCAGTCAGTGACAACTATGTCACAATTCTTCCTGGCCAGTGGGGGTTTTAAGATGCCACCAATGTAAGATGTATCATTTTAGTGATGTAAATGATGTCTCAAAAAATGTATTTTAGAATTGAAAAATACTGCAGCTCAATAATTAATGTGATTCTAGCACCAAGAGCTTTCCGATTGTTGTTCCTATTATTAGTTGAAGGCTGCTGCTTTTTTAAATCCATATTTATAACCAAACTTCACTTTTTAAAATACTGCCTTTTTGTGAAAATTTTTAGAATTTTCTTCTTTTTACTTTGAAGTTTTCTTATCTTTACATTTGTTTTGATTAAAGTTAGCAGGGGCAGTTTTATCTTTGCCAACTTTTAAAAATAACCTAGTGAAAAAATAGACCTTCCGCATTTCAGATGATTTAATAAAGTCTTCACTAATATGCAAGTGAAATATTGCTTGGCTAATCTAACAATTACAGTCAAAGCTTCTTGCATAAACAGATGTCATCCTAGTGGGACATCTTTAGTAAACTGATGAAGGACTTTTCTGTCCTTTGCTCCTTCCTGTTCAATATCATTTAATCAGTGAATATATTACCTCATACATCTCCTGTGAGTGCTTATCACACTTACTTGAATCTCTTGCCACTGTTCGTTCTGTGTTCTGGCCTTCATGAAAAGTCCTGAATCAACCCAGCCATTTACCATCTGTACTCCTACATCAGTCCTGCTGAGTGTTTCAGGATCTATCCTTACTTTTGCCTGTTCCTAGTCAGATTCCTCTTTATTTCCATTAGCATCTATTTAAGATTTCACTATCTCACGAAATCCCTTAACACTTCTTCTTTACCCCAAACCTTAATAGAAAATTTTGCCTTTGGTTGTACTGAGAAAAATTGAAGCTGTGGAGTGGAAAAAAAAAA
>NW_007729262.1:143354-144819 GCF_000696425.1 Galeopterus variegatus | reverse complement strand
GAGTCCCTGATATTTTACTTGCTAAGGTTACCAGTGATCTTCATACGGGCAAATCCGGTGGGAAATTTTTGGTGTTCTTTGACCTCTCAGCAGCATCTAACACTGGTGACCTCCATTTTGAATCTTCTTCAGCCTCTGTAAAACTGCTTTTTCCTGGTTTCCTTGTTACCTTTCCATCTCTGCTTTCGTATGCTCTAAGAATTCTACTGTGTTTAACCAGAAATCTCAGTGATCCGCAGCTCTGTTCTCAGCCCAGAACTCTCGCTTTATGCATTTGCCCTGAGTAACTTCTCAGAGCTGTATCTCCAGCATGATCTTTCTGCTGACTTCCAGTTTTTTATATTCACATTTCATCCAGTCATCACCATTTGGATGTTCCACAGGTACTTCCTGAAACAACACATTCAGGGTGAAACTCTTTATTTTTCCTATATCCACTCCCCATAAAACAAAAACAAAAAGTCTGTCTTGGGAGTAGCAATACTAGTCCTACAATACCAAAGCCAGAAACTGAAGATTCCTCCTTTTCACTTTTCCCTCCTCCTGTTCTATGGATTCTTCCTCCCTAGCTGTCTAATCGATGCCCTCTCTTTGTTACTGTTGCTATCGACTTGGTTTAGGTTCTCACCACTTCTTGCATGGATTATTATAGTAGCCACCTCTTTGATTTCCATGCCTCCAGTCTAGTCCCTCTCTATCGAGCCTCCACTCAGCTGTTAGAATGATCTTTCTAAAACATTAATTTCATCATGTCACTGCAAACCTAAAAGTCTTTGTTCTTATAGCTTTCAGAAAAAAGTTCATACTCCTTAGTTTAGAATATAAGCCAATCTGTGGTGTAGTTCCGGCTTCTCTCTAGTTTCCTCCCCTCTTGCTTGGCTCTACGCTTCCCAGTGAAGCCAGATGGAACACTTGTACTTCTAGATTGCCATGTTATGTGTTTCCTCTGCATCTTCATGGAGTATTCTTCCCTTTCTTTTTGTCTGTCTAACTCTTGTTGATCCTTCAAAACTATGTACATACATTCCTTTATTTTGGGAAGACTTTCCTGACTCTTTAGTCTGATTTAGATGCTCCCTCTCAAAAATGGACAAAGGACATGAAGAAAGGCTTTATAAATAACAATTACAAAATGTTTAGTAGGTAAATTAAAAGATGTTCAGCCACACCAGTAATCAAAGAAGTGCAGATTAAAACAATGCATTTCCATTTTTTTATGTATCCAATTAGCAAAAATTTAAAGAGTGGTATCACTCCAAGAGAGCGTGGGGAAATAGGCTCTCCCCTGCACTGATACTGGAAGTATAAGTTTGTCATTTTACTGGAGGATAGATTGGTTCTATGTATCTAAGAACCTTTTAAAAATGTATGTGTACACACATACCCCTTTTGACTCAGCATTCTGTTACTTGGAATATATTGTAAGAAAATAACTGTGTAAAATGTATGTATAAGAATGTTTATC
>NW_007729262.1:109182-142634 GCF_000696425.1 Galeopterus variegatus | reverse complement strand
TAAGAACCTTTTAAAAATGTATGTGTACACACATACCCCTTTTGACTCAGCATTCTGTTACTTGGAATATATTGTAAGAAAATAACTGTGTAAAATGTATGTATAAGAATGTTTATCACTGCTTATTTGAAAACAAAAAATAGTAAATAACCTAAATGTTCAGCAATAATAGATGGGTAAATAAATTACTTTCTCTATGTGAAAGCGTATCATGCATCCCTTAAAAAGATCTAGATCTATTTTGACATGGAAGTACGTTCATGAGATATTGTTAGTTTAAAGTTATAATATACTTAGTATGGTCCAAGTTTTGTAAAAAAAAAAAAAAAATTGTGTGTGTGTGTGTGTATATATATATATTATATATATATAATATATATATATACGTTTACAAATTTTCATAAGAAAAAGTTAGAAAGTCAAGAATATACGATTAAACAAACCAATGTGTTTTTCCTATACTCTTACTCAGCAACAATCAACACAGAAGACTTTGAGAAATGGGGGGAGGGGTTCCTAGTAAGCAAGCAAGCAATCATTCCTGCAGCAGATATCAGCTGAGTTTCCTCTAATTCCGTTCAGTTCAGGCACTGTTTACCTGGGGATAGCATCAGATCCCACAGGCCGAGAGTTTAGTCCCACATGATTGCTCCCACTTCGGACACCAATCACAAATCCAGGCCTCTGGAACTTCTGACCAACTGGCTTCAAGTTTGGGTTCCCATGAACTCCTCTTTGGGTTTAATTCGCTAAAGTGGCTCACAGAAGTCAGGGAAACACTTAACGTTTTTATTGTAAAGGATGTTACAAAGGATACAGATTAAAAGCTGTGTAGGGTGAAGTATGGGGAGTGGCATGGAGTTTCCATTCCCTTCCCAGGGGTGCCACCCTGCAGGATGTTCACCTGTTCAGCTATCTGGAAGCTCTGTGAAGCCAGTCCTTTTGGGTTTTTATGGAGGCTTCATTATGTAGGCATGATTGACTAAATCACCGGCCATTAGTGATCAACTTAACCTTCAGCCCCTCCACCCTCCCCAGAGGTTGAAAGTACTAACCCTCTAATCATGCATTGATCTTTCCTATTACCAACCCCCATCCTGAAGCTATCTAGGGGCTGCCAGCCATCAGTCAACTCATTAGCATACAAAAAGACATCACTTTGTAGATTCTAAGGATTTTAGGAGTTGTTTGCCAGGAAATGGAAATGAAGACCAACTGTGTATTTCACAATATCTCAAAAGTATATTCATAAAAATATTAACAGTGGTTATTTCTGAATGGTGATATAGGTAATTAGAGTGTTTGTCACTTATGAATATTGTCTAACTTTTCTGAAAAGAACATGTATTAATTATGGGATTAAACTGGGAGAAAGCCAAGGCCCCACCCTCATGCTCCTGATATCTGATAGGTTCAAAAAGAATTGGTACTGAGCCAAGAAATCAGGCTAGGAGTTTATTGGCACAGGCTATACAGCAGAGGCACAGGTACAGGACCTAATCTGCCCTCTGCCCTGGGGGTTGGGCTTATATTTCTTCTTATGGTGAGTTATGTTGTTCTGATTGGCCATAGCTTATATTAATGAGGAGTTAAATGAAATATCCAATGGGAGTTGTTCAGGCCTTATGTTAATTAGGTGATTTTTAGGTTTACAATTATTGGTTCCCCTAGTATGTAAAGTTTTCAGAGCGGACCAACGGCATGGAATTCTGTTGAGGTTATGAGTTCCTTTTCTTCTTTTATAGGGAAGTCCTGTAGGGCAGGAACTGCCATTTGAAGTATCTTTGGATGGCACCATCTTAAGTGGTCCTCCCCGAACCTAGTAATATCTGCTGTGCTTGCTTCTGTCTTTGTCCTCATTAAACAGTGATCACCCTGAGGACCAACCATGGGTTATTCAGCATCATTCTTCCAGGGCTTGGTACAGAATAGAAAATGTTTGATGAGTGAATTAAAATAATAAACGCAGTAACAGTTATTGAGCATTTTCTGTGTCTTAGGCATTGTTCTAAGCATTTGACATATGCTAATCGTCATGAGATGGGTATTATTCTCTCCATTTTTCAGTTGAAGCTGGCTGACAAAGTTAACCAGCTTATATAAGGCCACACAGTTGTAAGTGGCAGGGTTGGGATTCATATCCATGCAGTCTGGCTTTCATTAAACAGAGGATAGCATTGTGGTTCTGAGTTAGGTTATATTTCTGATTGAGAATAGTTGGATTATGTTCCATGTCTAGGATTCAGTTTGGACATGGGGTATCACTTGAATTATGGTCTGAATAAAAGGTTGATACCCATGGGTCTGGACCAAATACCAGGGAAATAATCTTCATTTGGCATTTTTTAAAAACTCATTTTAGACTGTAAATTTCTCATTGATAATTGGTGCCACCCTTTGGAGTTTGGCTGTCTGCTGTTTGTGTCCTTTTCAAGTGTAAACTTAAAGACTTAAATTTGTAATTCTTTAAGTCTTTAAAGATCTTTTCTTTCTCAGTAAGATGACTCATGACAAGTTTGGGTTTTTTTTAATTGCTTTTTCATTTTATTAATATTTTTTTACATTCTAGGATATTGTTGCGGAACAGATGGGAGGGAGGAGCAGAGGGGAAATGGGAAGGAAAGGTGATGGAAGGATGAGGGGTAGGATTGAGGCCTGTGGCACCCCCCTCATTCCCACAGGGAATACCAGGGAACTTCCAGCAGTGGCTTGGTCATTTCTGGGCTGGGTACAGATGTCAGGGGTGTATGGCAAAAGCCCTTGCCCGCCACCATCCCAGCTCAGGAACACCGGGGCCCTTCTTGCTGCAGCTTGGTGGTCACCGCTGGGCTGCCTGCAGCTATCGGGGGACATGGCTGAGGCCCAAGGCCCCCCACCGCCCCAGCTTGGGAGAGCCTGGGGTGCACCTTTGTAATTTCATTTTTAAAACCCACCAACTTTCATTTTTGCCATATCTTCTTTTTTTCTTCATATTTTCTTTTATAGAATTTTTGAAAGTTGCTTTCCTGTTATTTAGAATTGCACTGTCTAATATGGTAGCCACTAGCTTCAGGTGGCTATTTGAATTAAAATTAATTAAAATGAGCAAAAGATTTAAACAGGCACTTCTTCAAAGATAGGGGTCTGGTCAATAAGGAAGTGAAAAGATGCTCAACATCATTAGCCATTAGAGAAATGTAAATTAAAGCCACAGATAGATGACACAATACACCCATTAGACTGGCTAAAATAAAAAATACTAACAATACCAAATGCTAATGAGGATGTGGAATCAACCAGGTCCCTCACACATTGCTGGTGGAAATGCAAAATGGTTTAGCCACTCTGGCAAACAATTTGGCAGTTTCTTATAAAGTTAAAAATATAATTACCATTCAACCCAGCAATCACACTCATGGATATTTACCCCAGAGAAATGAAAACTATATTCACACAAAAACCTATGCACTAATATTCTCAGCAGCTTTATTTGTAATATTCAAAAACTGGAAACAACATAAATGCTCTTTAATGGGTAAATGGGTAAACAAACATTGGTATATCCATAAAATGGAATACAACTCAGCAATATAAGGGGACAAACTGTTGTAGTAATGTGAATGAATCTCAAAAACGTGTTAAGTGAGAGAAACCAAACTCAAAAGGTTATATACTGTATGATTCCATGCATAAACATTTTTTAAATGACAATTGTAGTGATGGAAAACAGATCAGTGTTTGCCAGGGGTTAGGGTTGGGGCAACTGTGTGACTACAGAAGGGTAATATGAAGGTGGAAGTTTTATGGGACAGTTCTGTATTCTGATTATTGTGGTAATTATTATAAAAAGAAAAGAGGGAGAGGAAGGAAGGAGTGAGTGCATGTAAAACTGGTGAAATCTAAATAAGGTCTGTAGTTAATAGTACCAATGTCAATTTCCTGGTTTTGATCATTGTTCTATGGTTGATGTAGGATGTTAAAATTGGGGGGAACTAGGGGAAGGTTCACAGAAACACTCTGTACTATTTTTGCAACTATTGTGTGTGTGTCTAAAATGATTTCAAAATTAAAAGGTTTTGAAATTAAAATTAAGTTCTTCAGTTGTACTAGCCACGGTTAATGTGCTCAGTAGCCTCATGTGGCTAATGACAGCAATATCGGACAGTGTAGATAAAGAATATTTCCATTAATGCCATTAAAAATTAATTCCATTAAAGAATGTCCATTATTGGACAGCACATGTCTGACTTTAGCCAGTGTTCTCTCTTCCTTGGCTATTTCAAATTCCAATATAACATGAATACTTTCTTGTTCTTTCTGTCACGTTATCTTATCAACCAGTTGTTTTGGTTATTTTCAGGCCTGGAAAAATACTTCTCTTTATTTTCTCAAATTTCAGAAAAAAACGGTTGTTTTATGGCAACTTAAGAACTTATCTGACATGTTTTAATAGGTGTCTGGATATCTAAATTTTCCAACACTCATGTATTTTGCCTCTGCACCAGTTTTATCAACTGTATTAGGAAATAGTCCTAATATCTCTAATATAGTTATCCTACTACAGTTTCTCAGCAGAATCCTTTGTGTTTACCTTACTTTTATCTTCACTCAAAAACTCTTTCAAAAACGTGGATTTCTGAAAAGTTGCTGTTTGTCCCTGTGTTTTGGATGTGCATCTTTTGAAAAGTAATTCCTCCCATTGCCGTGTTCTCATCTTTTTTCCATAACACACTTTTTCCTCTGGCTTCATTGTATTTTCACTTAAGAATTACTGGGCACCTCCTTTTCTATTATATTTACCATATTATATTTACCTTTCTCCTTCAGCTCCGTCTCTATCCTGCATGATATCTGGTTTTATAGTTTTATATAAGACATCACCTGAGATTTGAAGACAGGGAGGTAGAGGATGAGACAGTAGTTCAAGATCCATTCACATGGGCTGGCCCGGTGGCGCACTGGAGAGTGCGCTGTTGGGAGTGCGGCGGCACTCCCGCCGAGGGTTCGGATCCCATGTGGAGACCGGTTCCCGCTCACTGGCTGAGCGCGGTGCGGGCATGACACCGAGGGTTGCGATCCTGTTACCGGTCAGTAAAAAAGACAAAAAGGAAAAAAAAAAAAGATCCATTCACATAACAACAGTGTTAAGACACTGAGGGACAGAAAGAATGGGGTGTGACCCACCTGAAGAAAACCACAAAGGGAGAGAGAAGAGAGTATTGGAATTAAGACTTATATAGGAGTATCTTCCTGGGTAAAAAAAATCTAAATGTTGTAATGTCAGTGTTCCATCACAATAATTCATAAGCTTATTGCAATTGTAATCAAACGCCAATAGGATTTTTCTCAAAACTGACAATTCAGCAATTCATCTGGAAGACCATCAAAGAATAGGAAGCAATGCCAGGTAATAAAACTTAATAAGACAGAAATATTTACAATAATCTAATACTGGCACAAAAACAGAATAATCATTGGATCCAAAGAATCAGGAAATTAATGAGTATAAGAATTCAACACAAGAAAGGATTCTTCACAAATTAATTATGTTGTTTCTGTATTCACTAAGTGTCTAATACTTAAATGGACAAAAATAGACAATTTACCAAGGGAGAAATAAATAAGCAAAACAAACAGTTTCCTAGAATTAAATAAAATGTGAGAACAATGAAGTACTCTTGCTCATTGTGAAATGGATAAAGATTTTTATTGCTAACCAGTACTTCCTTGTTAGTATAGTGGTGAGAAAAAACCAAAAAACAAAGAACACTAATGCTAATGATGGTGCAGTGAAACTGATAACTCTCCTTAGTTGCTGTCATTATCTCCTTCCTGGCATTGCCTTACTGCACCATCCTTGATGCAATAGGATCGCACATACCTGTTGGCTATGCCTTTGAAATATATACAGCATCTAAACATCTCAACTGTTACTATGCCAGTCCAAGCCCTCTAGCCTTCTGGCCTGGCTTATTGCAGTAGCCCCTAACTTGTTTCCTTGCTTCTTCTCTTGCTCCTTTACAGTCTCTGAACATAGCCCAAATTACAAATTTAAAATGTAAGTCTGATCACATTATTCCTTTTCTCACTAGGCACCAGTTGTTTTCCCAGCTCACTCAGAGTTAAAGCCAATTTTATCATAGTTTTCTATAGACCCTGCTTGATTTAGTCCTACCTTTCCTTTCTGAACTTGTCTCCTACATTGTTCCCCTTACTTGCTCTGCTCCAACCACTTTAGTCTCCATGTCATTCTTGTAGTAAATCAGGCATGCTTCCCATCTCAGGGCCTTTGCACTTAACAGTTACTCTGCCTAAGATGATTTACCTCATAATACCTCCTTGGCCTACCCCACCCCCACTTCTTTCAGGTCTGTATTCAGATGTCAGTGAGGTCTTCCCTGACTTCCTTTTGTGAAACAGCACCTTCCCATCCTTTCTAAACCCTTGTCTTGCTTTATTTTTTTCTATAGCTGGCACATATCGCCATCTGATATGTGCTAGACCATCGGCTTTATGAGGACAAGGACTTTGTTTTATTCACTGCTGTGAATCCCTTTCTCTTAGAAAGTACCTGACTCATAGTAAGCACTCAGTATTTGTTGATTGAATACATTGATAGAACCATTTGGGAAAGCTACTACAACATGTTTTAAAAGCCTATTTTTTTAAGGTAAGAGAATAATGGCTAAGTAAATTCTATCCACTTGATGAAGAGAGAGAAATATCTGAATGGGGCAGCGTCTGGAAGAATGGGGTCAAGAGTAGTAAAGGTTATTTTTTTCTCTCATTAAGAAAAGAAAATGATGGAAGAATAATTCCGAGCGTAGAGGAAGTTTCAGGATCAAGAACAGGCACTATGTGTTGGCAGTCTTTTGAGAACACTAGATTGATGGAAGCAAAAGGTTGGTGCAGGGGAGTAGTAGAAAATACCATTATAGGTGGGTGGGTACAGATGTTGAAGGGCTTGAAAGTGAGTCAAAAGAGGTAGACCTGCCATGATGCATGATGGAGATCAGTAATGTGAGTTCTTGAGCTATGAGGGATGAGAAAGCTGTCTAAATCTAAGCTTTTTTTTTTTTTTTTTTTTTTTTTTTTAAAAGATGACCGGTAAGGGGATCTTAACCCTTGACTTGGTGTTGTGAGCACCACGCTCAGCCAGCGAGCGAACCGGCCATCCCTATATGGGATCCGAACCCGGGGCCTTGGTGTTATCAGCACCGCACTCTCCCGAGTGAGCCACGGGCCGGCCCCGAAATCTAAGCTTGTTAGTGTCATGTAAAGTGGCAAAGAAAGTGGGATAAGTATCAACTGGGAGGCAGTTGCAGAGTTGAGGTAATACTACCCTAGGTAGTAAGGAGTTTAGGGTGTGATGACACAAACGGGTGAATTGAGTATCGGTGATTTGGCAGAGAACAGGCCTGGTGATCCATTGCATATGGACTGTAAAGAAAGAGAACATTAAATGTTCCAATATTAAGAAATTATACTTCCTTTTAATTATTTTCTTTTTTCATTATAGGTTTCTCTGTCATCCACAGAAAAATGGATCATTTAAACGTTTGGAGGACTCAGTTATCACAGTACTTCCAGACTACCATCTAAGATTTATGACAGTAAATTTATGACAATAAATTTCCACAGTGTAGAACTTCTGAAGAACTAAGAGGATATTCTTTCACAACAGATACTCCTATAGTATCATGATATTACTAAATAAAAGTAAAAACTGAAAAGCACAATTATTAAATTATTAGACTTGCTAATACAAGCACACATGTGCAGCATCTACTGTATCCTGACAGTTACCAAACCTCAAATTTAGATGGTTTCCCTTCATGGGAAAAGTCATTATATTTATAAGAAACCCCTGAACATTGTCATTAAATATATTTTCAGCTGTCATTTAGGAAAATTTTCTTGAAAAAAGTTCTAGAAAGTTCCAAGTCCCACCACTAAGTGGATTTGATATTATGGCAGCAGCTTACAGACTTGTGGTTAGTACTGTGAACCACTACAGCAGTGTGGTGATTGACCGGCGTTTGGAGCAAACTATACATTATTGCACTGGAACCTGCCACACCTTCAGCCATGGAGTTGACTGCATTGTGGTGCATCATAGTGTTTGTGCAGATGTCTTACACATCCCTGTGTCTCAGTTCAAAGACGCAGATCTGAACTGTGTATTTCTACCCCATGAAAATGGGCTTTCCTCTGCTGAAGGTGACTACCCCCATCAGGCCCTCACAGGCATACCCAGGGTCAAGAGAGGATCTACATTTCAGAATACCTGCAACTTAAAGGACATTGCAGGAGAAGCAATCAGTTTTGCCAGTGGAAAAATAAAGGAATTTTCTTTTGAAAAACTCAAAAACTCTAATCATGTAGCTTACAAAAAGGGAAGAAAAGTTAAGTCTGACTCATTGAATAGAAGGTCGGTTGATTTTGACTTGCTCTGTGGTCACTATAACAATGATGGGAGCTCCCCATCCTTTGGTTTACTCCGCAGTTCCTCAGTCGAGGAAAAATCTTTGTCCTATAGAAACTCAATTGATACTAACCTGACTTCCATGCTTCTTCAAAACTTCTCTGAAGAAGACCTGGTTAATCAGATTTTGGAAAAACATAAAATAGATAATTTTTCTTCTGGGACAGACATAAAGATGTGCTTGGACATCTTGCTGAAATGCTCAGAGGATTTGAAAAAATGCACAGACATTATAAAACAGTGCATAAAGAAAAAGTCAAGGGGTAGCATCAACGAAGAAAGTAGTAATGATGCCATTTCTAGCTCTGAAACTGTCTATATGAATGTAATGACCAGGTTAGCATCCTACCTGAAGAAGTTACCATTTGAATTCATGCAGTCTGGGAATAATGAGGCTATAGACTTAACAGAACTAGTCAGTAATATGCCTAGCTTACAACTAACTCCCTTCTCCCCAATATTTGGCACTGAACAGCCTCCTAAATATGAAGATGTTGTCCAGCTCTCAGCCCCTGACTCTGGACAGTTTCAGACTATAGAACTGCAAGATGACAAGCATAATTTCAGGAAAATGGACACTGTAAAGTCTATTCCAAACACTTCCACAAATTCTTTATATAACTTAGAGGTAAATGATCCCAGAACTCTAAAAATTGTCCAGTTACAATCACAGCCATTAACAATGAGCCCATTAGAAAATGTTTCTTCTGGAGATTTAATGGAAACTCTTTATATTGAAGAAGAGTCAGATGGAAAGAAAGCACTAGATAAAGGACCAAGGACAGAGAATGGACCCAGTCAGGAGTTGTTAAAGATAAATGAACATAGAATAGAACTTTCAGACCATGGTTCTCATCTTAAAAAATGTCCTGCCTCAGTGCAAAATGAAATTGGTAAGCTATTTGAGACACCAGTTGTGCATCTACCTAAGGAAGACTGTAAATTAAAAGTTCCTAATGTTGAAGAGCAAGACCAGAGAGATTTTATGAATCCTAACAGTCAGGAAGAAATAGATAAATTGTTAATGGATCTGGAATCTTTTTCACAGAAAATGGAGACCTCTCTAAGAGAGCCACATGCCAAGGGTAAAAACTCTAATTCTCTTAATAGCCGTAGTAATTTGACTAGTCGGATTCCTTTAGATCTTGACCCTCAATCTAAAGTCTCTTCACCCTCAGAAAAAGTCTCACCTTCCTGTCTAACAAGGATTATTGAAACCAATGGACACAAAATAGAAGAGGAGGATCGAGCCCTGTTACTGCGAATTCTGGAAAGCATTGAAGACTTTGCTCAAGAACTAGTTGAATGCAAAGCAGGCAGAGGAAGTCTATCACAAGAAAAGGAAATGATGCAAATTCTACAGGAAACCTTGACAACTTCTCCCCAAGCCAATTTATCAGTCTCTAGAGCTCCTGTTGGTCATAAAGCCAAAGATACTTCAGTGGTTTTGATTCAGCAGACCCCAGAGGTGATCAAGGTAAGACCCAACAATCTTGAGTCTCCAAAAAAATGTTTTAATGTTTGCAAAATTTATAAACAAAATCTATTTGGGGTGGAGGAGATTGGTTTTTTTTTTTTTTTTTGGTGGCTGGATAAACAAAAACTCTTTTTGTTATCCATTTTATATTCTACTTAAGCTCCTGCCCTCCACTAGGAATGATTTCACTCAATTCAGTCAGTAAAAAGCAAAGGCTTTATGGTCAAGCAGAATGGTTTCCAGTGCCCTCCCCACACCCTTCATCTTCTTCCTAACTCTGTGACCAAAGAAAAGTTATTTAGCCTTAATCTCATCTATGTAGTGGAAGTAATAAGGATCAAGATAACTTAAGGGAAGCACAAGCAAAGTGCCTTACAAAAAGTAGGCATTTAGTATTAAACCTCATTCTCCCCAATTAACCAAGAGACCAGTCCTTACTGCATGCCTGTGGAGACCTGGGTAAGGTGCAGTATAAGGTGCAAAAGAAGAGAGGATATGATCCTTAAAGAGCTTAAAATCTAGTTGGAGAGACAAAATTAACATTCCCGAAACAGGACAGGAGCATGTAAACACTACTCTGAAGGTATTGTTGGTGCAATACACCTGCAAAGAAGGTAACGACTAGAGTATGTGAGATTTGCTTTTCCATATGAATGAGAATAAATATCAATATAGAATCATAGAAGTATTTTCAAAAGGTTTTGAATCTATCCCCCTACTAATAGCATTGCTTTTGAATACTTCCAGAAAGGCAGTTATCTGCCCATTTGTGTCTTAGCAGAACAAGATCATTCCTTGTTCATTTTACAAGCCCAGCATGGGTTAGCAGGGTGCTCTACTCCACCTCACTCAAGGATTGAGGCTGATGGAGGCTCCATGATCTTACTGTTGCCCCACTGCCCCATCTGGAATATGCGGCTTATGGGTTTACTGAGGAAGGCAAGAAAGGGTTGGTGCTCTTAGCCACCTTTTCCCAGACATGACACACTGCACTTCTCGCAGTGCAGTGGTCCCAACTTAAAGTCTGAGAAACACAAGGAAGTACGTGTAATATGTTGTGAGCACTATCTTTGCCATGTGAATGTACTCTACAAGTCAACGTGTATGAATTCACAGACATAACGCCAAATCAACAAAATCAAGTTATAAAATATGAATTATTTTGAGAGATGTATATTTGTACAAAAAGTATGAAGAAATACATGGATCTGCCATGTATTTGATGTTCAGAACAATGGTTAACTCTGAGGAGAGGATAGAGAGATGCAGCTGAGGAAGGGTGTTCAGGAGCCTCGGGAATATTAGTGGTGGTCAATCTCATAATCTGGGTGGTGGAACCATAAGTATTTTGTCATGTTTTTCTATATGCCTTTTGTATATTCTCAAATATTACAAAGTAAATTTTTATAGAAACTGATTGGATATTAGAGATGGCATTTATGTGGCCAAGTTAAAAACAAGTTAAATAGTATTTCAGCCCTTCCCATTAAAATTTTCATTTGAGGAGAGGAAAAAAATGTATATTGTGATCAGATGAATAATTTTTACCTGGAATATATTTTGTGGCTGCTGTTTTGCAAAGCACATTTTTAGTTACCAGTGATACTAAAGTTTAAAACAGTACATATTTAAGGTTATTAAATGATGATTTGGGCTTGAATATCCTCAGATGTTCACTGACCATTTCTGTGAAATCTCTTAATGTGAGTCTCCTCATTTATTGATCCACAAATGGTAATATCTTTAGTTAACTTGGGACAACACTGGGGGGGGGGGACTGGGAATTAACTACAAAAATAAGAAAAGATCCTTTCATATACAGGGGTAATACTGATGTACTTAATATTTTATAAAGAAAAGGAGCTACCTATATAGCAACCTCAAAGTGATGATAAATAAGAGCTCCCAGTTATTGTAAGCTAGGGCTTGCTAAGGTATTTAGATTTATTATCTCACTGTTTTCCCCACCATAACTTGTCTGCCCATTAAAAACATATGTCCACCATTTCTTATGACCTATTCCAGCGTCTCACAACCATTATAACCAGAAACTCTTACATACTGTGTTTTGAATTTTATTTAACTTTCTTCCCCCATTATCTTTTGTGAAAAAAGGGGACAAATTCTTCTAAAAGAGATGCACTGTATAAAGTAGAAAATGTGGACCCAAGTTCCGAGTCACACCTCTCCTATCTCCCTGGTGCTCAGATCATGAGCAGGTCCTTTGTGACACCCCAAATCTAAGTACTACTGCCTAAAAATGCCACAGTGGGCTCTAAATTAGCTTCCCAGTTTTTCGGCAAGTGTGAACTGAAATCAAAACCTTATTAAAGTACTGTCTGCTGCCATTCTCTTAAATAAGTGCCAATACCACAGAATAAAATAAATTTTTTTTTCCTTTTTGTCTTGTTTTCGTGTCCGGCAACGGATCACAACCCTCAGTGTCGCGCCCGTACCGGACCGGGACCGGCAACGGGATCGCAAACCTCGGTGCTGCGCCCGCACCTCGCTCAGCCAGTGAGCGGGAACCGGTCTGTATGTGGGATCCGAACCCTCGGCAGGAGCGCCGCTGCGCACTCAAGCGGCGCACTGTAGCAGTGCGCCACCGGGCTGGCCCAGAATAAAATAAAATTTGATGGGATTTCTTTGTGATAAAAGTTGAAAAAGTAATTAATGAAAAGCTAATTTAAAGAGACAGGTAATATAAAATGTTTAATTCAGGAAGATGTTTAATGCAAGAAGGCAAACCGTTCTTCTTGACTCAGTTGTCTTCTTACTTGTCTTTTTTTTTTTAATCTTTCTTTTCTTCTCATGAAATACTTTAAGCCAGGAATGGCAAACTTTTTCTGTGAAGGGCCCGATAGTAAATATCTTAGGCTTTGTGGGTCACAGGGTCTCTGTCACATAGTCTTTTCTGTCTTTTTTCTAAAAGTACTTTAAAAATGTAGAATCATTCTCAGCTTCAAGACTTACATAAATAGGCAGCGGGCCAAATGGCCCATAGTCTGCTGTTTGTTACCCCTGTTTTAAGCAAATAGAAAAATATGGTAAATGGGCCGGCCCGGTGGCGCACTGGATAGTGCGCTGCTTGGGAAGCGCGGCGGCGCTCCCGTCCGAGGGTTCGGATCCCACATACAGACCGGCTCCCGCTCACTGGCTGAGCGAGGCGCGGGAGCAACGCCGAAGCTTGCGATCCCATTGCCGGTCCCCGGTCCGGTACGGGGGCAACACTGAGGGTTGCAATCCGTTGCCGGACACGGAAAAAAGACAAAAGACAAAAAAAAAAAAAAGAAAGAAAAAGAAAAATATGGTAAATGATATAAAAAGCACTCGTATTACCCACTACTTAGCCTTGTCAAATCTTAACATTTTGCCATATTTGCTTCGGATCTTTGCTGTATTTAATATTTTCAGTTATTATCATCATCTTTGTTTTTAAAAAATCATCTCAGATATAGCTGAAATCTACAGCGCACCCCTCTCCAGTGCCCTCTCTCTTTTCCAGAAGTAGCTACTTACTAGCCTGAAGTTGGTGTTTATCTCCTGTAGGTTCGTAGATTTTTATATAATGTTGTTTTTCTCTCTCTTTTTTTTTTTTTTTTTTTCCTCACAGTGTCAAATTATGTATATTATTGGCTAGCAAATTTTCGTAATATGCTTTTTTCACAAAACCTTATGTCCTATAGGAAACAACCCTACAGGTTCTAGAATAGTTGAGTTGTGCAGATGGGCCTAAAAGTGAGTTGAACAAGAATAAGAGAACAGCTTGTGGAGGAGGGAAAGGACAATATGGTTAAGGTCCTGAAAGGCTTCGTAATTACGAATGAGTGAATTACTGAGGACATGTTTGACATGGAGGATAATGAAATACTTTTTTTTTTTTTTTTTTTTGTCTTTTTCATGACTGGTAAGGGGATCGCAACCCTTGGTGTGGTGTGGCCCAAACCGTGCTCAGCCAGTGAGCGCACCAGCCATTCCTATATAGGATCCGAACCTGCAGCGGGAGTGTCGCTGCGCTCCCAGTGCCGCACTCTCCCGAGTGCGCCACAGGCTCAGCCCATGAAATACTTTTTTTTTTTTTTGTCTTTTTTTTCCGTGTCCGGCAGCGGATCACAAACCTTAGTGTCGCCCCCGTACCAGACCGGGACCGGCAACGGGATCGCAACCCTCGGTGTTGCCCCCACGCCTCGCTCAGCCAGTGAGCAGAAACCGGTCTGTATGTGGGATCCGAACCCTCGGCGAGAGCGCCACCGCGCTTCCCAAGCGGCGCACTAGCACAGTGCGCCACCGGGCCGGCCCGAAATACTTTTTTTAAAAAACGCTAAAACTATACTGATTTGGTAATTCACATAATAAATGACATCTTAATTTCATATTTTATTACCACCAGCAGATGGTATTACAGTCATTTTTGGTCTTGTTAACCTTATGAGGCAATAGCATATTAATGGTTTTTCACAGGTTAAAATAATAAACTGTAGCCTCCCTTAAAAATTATTTACTTTTACTTAATTTTAGTAAAATCAAAGCCAGGAAAAATTTTCCACTACTGCTTGCCTCAATTGAAAGAATGAAGGGTGGAGGGAGGATTCTTCAATGAAGGAGGAAGAATTTAAAGTAAATAAAGAGGAAGATTATTTTCTAGAAAAACTACAGTATAATATTTAAGTCTAGTGAAACCTTAAAATTTTCAGCTAATTGAGAAAAACAAAAAGTAGAAATTATAATCTTAATATTTTTAAGGAATAGCTTTATTAATTTTAAGATTAAAGAGTAAAATTATTATCAGTGTGTTGCCAAGTGGATTTTAGCTGTACCTATTTCAGTAATGTGGTAAAGGTAGTTATACATATTATTTATTGGTATGCAAAATGGAGATTGCTAAAATGCTTAAAAATAGATTGTTTCTACATAGTTTAACTATTCATAAGTCTGTATTTCTATGCAGAGCATGCAGTAGGAGATAAAGATGAATCAAATGTAGAGCAAGCCTTGGTGGAGCCCACAGTCTTAATAGGAGAGATGAGCTATTTACTATGATACAAAGTAGAAAGGATTCTATGAGAAAAATATAAATGAAGTGCTGTGGGAGCTCAGAGGGAGAGATATATCCCACCTTCTGGAATTAAGGAAGTTTCTCTGGAGAAAATGGTGTTTGGATATGGATACCTTACTCTTATCCAATTAATTTAGCTATGCACAGTGATAATGATGCTAAGGTTAGAGATTTGTTTTGCACAGTGGCTTCTACCATTTCCATTCTATTACAAGACATCAAAACATACCTTAATCTTCAACTATCTTATAAATATAAACCTTTCATCCCAGGGGAATCCGGTAAGGGAGACTAAATGGTTATATCATGAATCCATTATTTCTCTCAAACCTAAGCTTGATGGTAGTCTTATCTTGATAGTCAAAGGCAACAAAAATTGAGTTAACAGAATTTTCCTTCCTGAAGAGTATAAAGAGAAATTTCAGGCTGCTGTGTTTATGTTGTTGTGAATTCCAAGTTAGTAGAATCCATACTAGTAAGGTAAAGGTTAAGAAGCCTACCCTGTCATTCAAGTGGGACCCCTTTCCCATCACTTTTCTGGAGTTTTAAAGTCAGAATTTAAGCAGGCAGTCTACATGACAAGGTAATTCATACCTTGCCTTCTCTTTTTCCACCTCAGCCTCTAAAAATGTGATCTCCAGCTCCCAAAAGTAACACCCTGTAAAAATAAAATGTTAAACTAAGAGTATGGAAAGAGATTTATGAGTCCCTCTCAAGTTTCCATGTCTGGACCACTAACCTCTATTGGCTTTTGTTTAGCAAATGGTAACATTAAATAGCTGTTTGTTGAGTGAATAAACAGATAAGTAGAGAAATAATCAAATGAAGGGATTTTTGCTTTCCTGCTTTGTCCCCTTCTCAAATGGAAACTCTGCCCCCTTTCCTGAGGACCATCTCTTTCCCTGCTCTTTGTTTCTCAGGGATGGGTGCAAGAGGACCTGACATCAGGGTGCCCTTCTAGGACTTGAGGGTGGTGCCTCCATGAGGCTCAAGTATCTCACCCGCCTGAGGACCATCTCTTTCCCTGCTCTTTGTTTCTCAGGGATGGGTGCAAGAGGACCTAACATCAGGGTGCCCTTCTAGGACTTGAGGGTGGTGCCTCCATGAGGCTCAAGTATCTCACCCAGACCTCTGGCCTTTTAATTCCTTTAGTTTTTAACACCTGAAAATCTATAGCATTCTAGGAAATGTTCCTTCACCTTTCCTGGCAAGAGGAGAGAACACCAAGAATGGTGTAGTTTTACTTTAATTTTGAAAATTTTTTAACACTATTATCCTTCCTTTTTAAGGAATACCTATACATTCATTGTGCTTTTTCCCATTCTTAGAAGTCCCCATCTTCATCCCCATGGATTCAGGTTAATATCTGAAAAGGATTTCAGGAAAAGGATTTTTCTGGCCATTTAATTTCAGTATGATTGTTTGTTGTTTGTTTTTGGATACCCAAAAGGGTCAGCAAAATCTTTCAGGGTGGGCATGATGTCCACTTTTACTAGAACTCACTTTGCTTTCTTCTGACCCTGATCAGAAATTTGTGTCTGATATTTTATTCCTGGAGGAATAAAGGGCCTTCCTGGGTTAATGATCTAACATTTTGGTTTTCTCAGGGTTTAGATATTATACTGTATAGTTTTGTATGCATATTTAAAGGCACAATAATTATAAATTTAAATAACATTACGGCAAAGCACATTTTAAGATCCTTGTTAAAAGTTTCTTTTGGAGCATTTAGTAAACACTTTTCTCTCTTTTACTTTCTAGGTTTATATCTATGCCTTCATTAAGATTAGCCAGTCATGTCACTGAGGGAAAATGTTTCTTCTCCCCTAGCATTGTAGGTTCTGATGGTCCCTGAGTTCAATGCTGGGAATGCTTGAGTCAAAATCCAGACACTCAACAGTACAATGGGAAACCATTCTCTCCTCCTCTCATTTACCCCCAAGCAGACTCATAAAAGAAAAGGGGTCTGGCCAGAGGCAAATATGAATGTGCGAGATGAGCTCAAGCTGTCCCTCTACCTTTCTCCCTCTACCTTTAGTGGCTTCTGAGGTCAGGTCCTCTTTGTATCTCCATCCTTTCTAATTAATCAACGTAAGGTATCCAATATGTCCTTACCTGTATTCACAGAGACATGGTAGATATATGTACTGATATGGATGAGCTCAAGCTATCCCTCTACCTTTCTCCCTCTACCTTTAGTGGCTTCTGAGGTCAGGTCCTCTTTGTATCTCCATCCTTTCTAATTAATCAACATAAGGTATCCAATATGTCCTTACCTGTATTCACAGAGACATGGTAGATATATGTACTGATATAGAAAGGTGGTCAAGATGAAATAGGTCATAAAAATGTAAATTGCAAGACATGTACCACTATGGTCCCTTTTTGTTATTAATATGTTTGTGTGCACACAAAAAAGTTTGGGATAAATACACTCCAAATTATGCATGTTTCTCCAGAAATAAAAAGTGAGTCCCAGATATCCAGGTGGTTTTATCCTGGTGATAAACCTGCCCCTCCCGCAGCTTCCACACATCCTCGGCAGGGTGAAGAAGCTCTCCCAGGACTCGGTTGCTCCTGTTAAGCCCTTGGGCCTCCCTCACAGGCCTGCTCAGAGCATAGCTTCACCACCACTCTCTGCCTTAAGGTCATCAGGATTACTTCTAAAATGCCCTTCATCCCTGTTTACATCAGTCACCACAAGAAGTCTAGGAATCCAGATCATCCCTCATCCCACGCACTTTCCTCATACTACTCCTGTACATCCCCTTTTCTATGTGGACATTTGATCTAGTCAACTCCTGAAATCCTTGCACCAAACAATGGAATATTATTTAACCATAAAAAAAAAAAAGGAAATACTGATTTGTGCTACAACATGGTGAACATTGAAAACATTATGAAAGAAGCCAGATACAAAAGACCACATATTATATGATTCCACTTACATGAAATGTCCAGAACAGGCAAATCTATAGAGACATAAATTACAGTATGGTTGTCAAGGGCTGGGAGCTGGGTAGAATGGGGAGTTGATTGTTAATAAATATGTTTCTTTCTGGGGTAATGAAAATGTTCTAGAATTATATAGTGCTGGTGACTGCATAACATTGTAAAAATACTAAAAACTATTGAAATGTACACTTTGAAAGGGAGAGTTTTATACTGAGTTATATCTTAATAAAAAAAAAAGTTTTCTCAGTTCGTGGCTCTAACTGGCCGAGTAGTTAAAAAGGGCAGTAACAACTTGGAATCATAGACTTAGTTTAAAATATCATTGTAAACAGGATTAGATCTAGAGCACAAGTGCAGGACTGGCCTTAGGAGCCCAGACAGTTCACAAATAGAAATTGATGGAAAGGGAAAGGCGGTGCATAATTATATGGATAGGTAGGTGGCTGAAGGTCTCTTCTGATTGCTTCAGTTTTCTCAGTGAAATAGGAAACAAGGTCATTAGCTTCTTGAAACTAACTCACATTCTCAGATTCTTTCTAGACAAGCAGGTATACTTCCATACAAACACAAGTAAAAAGCAAATAAACCAATCTCCTCTGTCAATAACTCATTGCCACACACAAATTTTTTTCTAAGCCCTTTAGTGGTCCTGGTCTTTTCTCCCCTCTGAATTTTTTGGAAAACAGTTTGATAAATCAAAACTTAGAGTTTATTTCATCATCAAAAGACATGTGGAAATGTTTTTTTTTTTTTGTTTAAGAGTGTAACAATAGAACAGGCTTTTAACCACTGTTCCAATTTTGAAACTTCAGAGGCTTATGGGAAGTAAATGAAATGAAAGTACGGTATTTTTTGTCTTTTGCTTCAAACCAACATTGTACTAAGAGATGCAGTGAGGAAAAGAAGAGACCACTTCTTTATTATCTCTCTATCCTCATACTTATTAAGTGTCTGGCACTTAATAAGTGATCGTAAAAATATTTGTTGAGTGATTGAATGACTATAAAATTGACCTTGCCCTCAAGAGCTTAGATGCTATTGGAAAATAAATGTCAGGTTAAAATAGTACAGTAGAAGCTCTTTCACCTGATCATGATTCAGTTTGATAGCTAATCAGTAGGGAATCATAAACTATATGTGAATATACTGTAAAATGTGTATCAAATATTTTGACTCAAAACATTAATTTATTTAGACATCTTTTAATATAGGGCCAAAGCTTTGGGGTTAAGTCTCATAATTGGAGTTCTGTGACATCTTTCTGCAGTAAATCACACTCATAATACATTTGTTGACTGATTTCCAGTTTTAGTTTCTGTAAAGTGGAGAGGGAACTTAAGTCAGTAGTGAAGCAATTTGAATATAGGCATCTTCTATATTTTAATGATTTTTCTCTTTTATCCCATCCATACCTGATTTTGTAGCAATTTCTTTTTTCTTTTTTTTTTTTTGTTTTTTCTTGACCGGTAAGGGGATCGCAGCCCTTGGTGTGGTGTGAGCGCACTGGCCGTTCCTATATAGGATCCGAACCTGCGGTGGGAGCATCACTGCGCTCCCAGCGCCACACTCCCCCAAGTGCGCCACGGGCTCGGCCCAGCAATTTCTTTTTTAGTGGTTTACCTTTATTGAGTCTTTATAAAACTTAGGGGTTTTTTTATGCTTTATAAACAACTCTTTTTTTCCAAACTCATATTTCATTAGTTTATGTAATATGTAATTGAATTGAATAGTTACTGGAAAAAGTGCAATGAACATAAACAGATTGGGGACAAATACAGCTAACACTAAGTAAACACACAACTCAACTATTGAGGTAAGAAACCTGACAGCATAGTAGAAAGTAAACTATTAGCCATGAATCAGTGCATGATGGACATTGTTTTACAGGAGAAACGGAGAGCTTTGGCTGATTAAGAGAATAAGTTAAGTGGAGGTCGTTTAACAAAGATTCTTCAGTGTTTCACTAAGTGCTGTATATATAAAACTAAGAATTACAGTAAGGGGACTTAAATAATCGGAGAAGCCTTCTTGAAGTAGGTAAAATTTGAGTTGGTTTTTTTTTTTTTTGTCCTTTTTGTCTTTTTTTCGTGACCGGTAACAGGATCGCAACCCTCGGTGTCACGCCCGCACCGTGCTCAACCAGTGAGCGGACCGGTCTCTATATGGGATCCGAACCCTCGGCGGGAGTGCCGCCGCGTTCCCAAGTGCCGCACTCTACCGAGTGCGCCACCGGGCCGGCCCTGAGTTGGGTTTTGAAGGATGGTTAGAATGTGTGTAATTTGGGTTTTGAAGGATGGTTAGAATGTGTGTAATTTGAGGAAAGGGAGCATTCTCAGGCAGGAGATGAAAATTTACCCCCATAAAGCCACAGGGTGGTGTTGGGAAGAAAAGGGAGAATATAACTTAAAGTGTGGTTCAGTTGAATAAGCATTAAGTCATAAGTTTAAAGACCTAGCTGCATTCATAACAAACTTTTTTGTTGTTTTAATTTGGAGATAAAATAATGAGGGAGGGGCCGGCCCAGTGGTGCACTGGATAGTGCGCCGCTTGGGAAGTGCGGCGGCGCTCCCGCCCGAGGGTTCGGATCCCACATACAGACCAGTTCCCACTCACTGGCTGAGCGAGGCGCGGGAGCAACACCGAGGGTTGTGATCCCGTTGCCGGTCCCCGGTCCGGTACGGGGGCAACACTGAGGGTTGCGATCCGTTGCCGGACACGGAAAAAGACAAAAAAAAAAAATAATAATAATGAGGGAGGAAAAGAGTATTCTAGGCAGGAGTAAGGAAAAAATATGAGAAAACTACCTAGCAAGGAGTTAATATGTAAGCCCAGTGAGAGAAAAAGTTGGGAAAATAAGGAAGGGCCTATAGGTTGAAGCATAAGACCAGTGGTTTTCAATTGTAATTTTCTTTTATCTGTAATAGATATTGAAAGCTTTCAGGTAAGATTTTGTATGAGCAGAAGATTCCACAGCTTAAAAAAAATTTTTTTAAGCCACAGGTTTAGGCATGTAAGCTCACTGTACACATTATAAAGAGTTGTCAGAATGTCTTGAAAAGAAATCAACGGAAAAAAGTTGACTTAAGTTGTAGGAAACAATGGAAAACCAAAGAATTTAATTCCCACTATATTAGACAGAAGTTCAATAAAAGATGGTTGCAAGCTACTTTTTGTTTTTGTTTTTTATAATGATATTTGGTTCATATTTTCTGGAAGTATAAAATAAGTACTGTTTGAATGTTGTGATTTAAAATATTGAAATCTAAATATTAAACATGAGAGAATACTTAATGGTTTACTTATAAATAACTATATGAGGCAGATACTTAATATATGATAAAATAACTGGTTATTTTAAAAATCTGGGATGATTTCTTTAAAGGTCCACAAAGGAAAAAATTCTCAAATCCGGTATGTACTATGTCATCACTATATGATCATCTTTTATATCCTTATTTTAATCAAATTTCATTTGTTTATATGTATCTAAACCTTCTTTCTTAAGGCATTCAATCTTTCCACTTTCTTAATCAACACTTCTGACAATAAATTTTCAAATATATTCAAGATCACTTCAAAAAAAGTATGTTTTTTTAACTAAGATAGTCTTCTGCTTAAAAAAAAAGATTTAAAAATCTGAGACCAAAAAATCTCTGTAAATTACCTTTTGAGGATGAAAGTTTGTTTTCTTCTATATTTTGATGAGAGAGATCTAGAGGATTTTGGATATTTACTTCTCATCCAATAAGAAATAAAAAAAAACTATTCTTAAAATAATAGTTTCAAATTTGAAATTCAGCCTATTTATTTTTCATGAAATATTAAATAACAAAAGCCAAAAATGCTGTACATATTTTTTTTCTTCTAGTTTAAGGAGAAACTGCTTTATGTGGATTGACACCTCACATACTCTGAGTTTAAGAAGTTAGCTTTATCTGAGAAGTCACTATTTTTAGGTCCAGCTGTAATGTTTCTAATTTTGGTACTCCGAGTAGTGGGTGCTTCCTTTCCCAGAAGGCTCTGTATTCTCAGCATGTGCAGGTCAATTTGACATAAAGTTACCTACAAGGAGCAACAGGCCCATTGCAGGCTGTGTTTCTAACCTGAAAATTATGAGCAGGTATTGGGAGCCACAGGCTGTATTTGGGAGCCAGCTGCATGTCAGGACAAGCGTGGATTGTGGTCCCTGGAGGCTGGGAGAGCACAATGCTTGAATTTAATTTCTTCGAGAGATAAGAAGAAAAAAATAACTTTCTACCTGACAAGATTGACAACTTATTAAATCACTATCTTCAAAAGTGTGCTGGACAGTTTAACATTTACTTTTCAAAGATGATGATCAAGGAAACATCTCTACGAAGGGACCCGGATTTAAGGGGAGAGTTAGCTTTCCTGGCAAGGGGCTGTGATTTTGTTCTCCCATCACGGTTTAAGAAGCGGCTGAAGTCATTTCAGCAGACTCAGGTTTGAAACTTGGGTGTTTCTTTTAAAATATTTTTATTACTAATAAAACCACCCAGAGAACTCACAAATAATTTTACAGCTCACTTGTATCTTGATACAAGTCCTCTATTCAGTTATTTGCAGAAAGCTATTCGTAGAAGGATTCCAACAGGTTTAAAAATAGACTTTCTGGACCTGGAGTACAGTACTCACATTTTCCTCTTGTAGAAAGGGAATCCAGTTTTAGAGACAATGAATGCAACTTAACATTTTATAATTTAGCTGAAAAAATACTAGAATTTTTAATAGAAATACCTTTGAGAGATTAGAATTTCTTAGTTAAAAGCCTTGTTTGCACTTTGAATCAATCAACTGTTTGTATTAACATACATATATCTGTAATGAATATTGTTTAAAAAGAATATTGATCCTGGTAATCTTTTTTAAAGGAAGACGTATTTTTATAGAGAGACAACTGTATGTGTGTAATACAATATATGTATGTAGATAACAAAGGATGGCAATTACTTCTGTGCTATGAGAAAATGTGTTCCCTTAGCAAGCTGTAAGACTGAGTCATTTTTGCCTGTGATGACTACTTTGCAGTCTGTGCTTTCTTGCTTGTATCCTTGTGGCCAGTGTCTCACCAAACACGATGCCTAACATTGAGTGCAATACAAATCAAGGGCTGTACAAATGCTGGCCATCCAAAATCCAGCAAGAAATCATGGTTTCATAGTTATTCTGACCCAGAATGATTTCAAATTATTTGGGTGAACCATATGAAATTGCTTTTTTGTTTTTTCAAGCCAAAAATGGCCAGATAATGGAAATGCTGCAGTGACATAATAGTATAAGGATACTATTCAGAATGAGTATCTAAATGATACTGTGTTTATAGGGAAAGACTGAAATGGAGAACTGAGGTACTTTCCCCAGCTAATTCTGTTTTAATGCAGCTCCTAGATAGTACTGAAACAGCTTTTTTCAAAGTGAACAGATGCTAAACATGCCAGTAAATCTGACAAAATTTATATTACCAAGGTTTATTCTATGATGTTTATAAATGGTCAGTTTTATTAAACTGCTTTAAGGTTTCAATTAGGTTTCTCCTATTGAACTCAATGGAAAGTAAATTGATATACCTGAAAGTTCAAAATAAGTGCATTATTTGTCTATTTTCCTTTTAAATGTTAACATCAGCTTTATTAATGTGGAATTAACCAATGAATTAGTAAATACTTGCCTATCAGTGAATTGCTCCATGTTAAGAACACTAAGAAAAGCAGACTAGAATATTATATAATGAAATACTCTCCTACTCAAAAACTTTGACAGCCAATGTTTGTTCTGTCAAAGCAGAAGCACAGAGTTAACACTGAAGGCCTTGCTCTAAACTTTCCCCACTAGTATGTGTTCACAAGACTATCAAGTTTCATTCCACTGGCACCACTGGTCTTATTCCTATGAAATTATCCATAACTGCCTGGATATCACATGATTGAAAACATTTTGGGGTAACAAAAAAAAGAATTTTGATGGTTGCACACTTGTAGTTTCACAAGTCTCTTTCAGCATAGAATAATGGAAATGAAATGGCACTAATATAAATGACCTGGTTAAAGCCCCTGAAGAATTCTGTTTCTTATTTTAGTATTTTAAGAGCACTTTCTACTGGTACTGACTCATAAGACAATATATTTGCAAATTTAACATTAAGTCAGAGAAAAATGTTTACTTAGAATAGATTATCAGTTTCTTAAATCAACAGTGGTTTGTAGACTTTAAGTTACTCTACAAATGTAAATGATTATTTTATTTATTATTAACTCTGAAGGACCCTGCCAAATTATGCTTAATCTAATCTTTTGAGAACCCCACCCTTTGGTCTTGTCACTCATTTTCTTATATGAGGACAGATCTGTGCCCGGCATGGTTCTGAACCTTTTACGTACATTACATCCTATAATTTCTTTAATCCTCACAACAACCTTTCAAGAAGTAGGGGTTGTATTTTGTTTTATTACTGAAACTTTTCTGAGGTCACAACTAGTAACTCATCACTGTTTTCTAAGTTTTTCATGTTTTATTAGCATCATTTCCCTCTGTGCTGTTTCTTCCTTGACTATTGCTTTATATGGGTAACATCCTGATACTGCAGCAAAGGCTTGGTGTGACAACTGGCCTTTATGACCCCAACAGTATTAAATACATGAGCAGACTCCACTCTGTGTATTAAAATCAGATGTTAACACATGGGAAATAGGCCATGTATGACAAAAGTAGAAGATTTAACCATTTTCATCAGGTATTTATGTGTGTGAAACTTGTCTTCCTATAAAACTTTATATTCCTATAAAACATGCTTTTTAATGGTAGCTAAGATTTTTATCTTGAATTTAAAATGTATGTTCTAAGCCTGTATGTCAAGAGGAAATATGATATTTGAATCTACTTCTTACAGATCAGTCATTGTTCAAACTCGAGGGATGGCATTAGGGTAATTTAAGAAAGAAGGACATTTGAGTAGTACTTTGTGTTCACAGTGAATTTAAAATAAATTTAGCTAGTCAGCAGTCATGTCCATCTTTCATACTTTATGTAGCATCTAATACAGTGCCGTGTTCATGAGCACTGATAAATAATTTGCCTTGATAAATAATTTGGTTATTATTATTATGAGAACTCTGAAAATCTTCATGGAATCTTTTTGCTTTTTCTGCTTGGGAACTAAATTTCGTCTTCATTGGTAAGTAGACTCCTGCCTGAATGATGGTGTATCTCTCCTCCCCTTTTCTAAATCATGAGCAATCTCAATCTCACCATCCCTCCTCCCTCTTTTTTTTTTTTTTTTTTTTTTTTTACTGTCCTTTCTGATCTCTCTTTATGGTACACCACATCAAATCCTTTTTGGAAAAAGGAAGGATGTAAACTATAAGTTAGTTAATGATCTGTAAAGGGAGTTTGTTTGTGGCGAAATTAATGAACATGGTCCTTGCCTTTTAGAGCATACCAAAAATGAGATAAATGTATGTCTTAGAAAAAAGTGGCATGCCCCCAGGGGTAAGTGAATTAGCCAGGTAAAGAACAGTCCAGAACTAAAATGCTTTAATTTTCTTAACATCAGGGGCTGGCAGTGAATCCACCTTGGCAAAGTTAAACTAGAGAAGAAGGTGAAAGGAGTACCTGCCCCAAATACATTTTAGATCTATATATTTTAAAAGAAGAACTCACTGTTTTTGCCTAGAAGAGGTAGAAATTCACAGAAAAACCAAGAATAACCTTCAAAAAGAATTTACTAATCCATTTCCAACAAACTGAGAATACACTTCAAGATCTTTAACATATCATATGACAATTGCTCTTTGATTATTTTGAAATGTCTGCCATGCGATTGATGAGAAAATGCACTGCAGGACTTTTTTAACATAAATCTGTGTGAACTTGCGTACTGACAGAAAATTAATATATTAACTTATTTAGTGTGCATAAGCATTTCCTAGAAACATGCTTACCACCCTCTGGAATAGAGTGAGTTCTCAATCTCTACTGTCTCTAATGGTGGTTTCTTGTATTTACACCCAACTTCCTAATTACTGGTGAGGAGTCTCAGGAATTATATACTGTTTAGAGTGTTTGTGTCTCATAATCACATTTTCCTTTCAGATTCAAAATAAACCAGAAAAGAAACCTGGATCACCACTTCCACCTCCAGCCGCCTTTCCAAGTAGTCCCCGACCTCTCTCCCCTGTTCCTCATGTGAATAATGTTGTGAATGCACCATTGTCTGTAAACATTCCACGGTTCTACTTTCCTGAAGGACTCCCAGACACCTGCAGTAACCACGAACAGATTCTAAGCAGAATTGAAACTGCTTTCATGGATATTGAAGATCAGAAAGCAGACATTTATGAAATGGGGAAAATTGCAAAGGTAATATAACTACTAAAGATTTATAATCTCCCTTTCTTTAGCAACCCCAGTCTCCCCCTCTTCACTGTCTTTGCTCTCTATTTTTTAAACATGCACGGATTTTTTTCCATGTTGAAAAAATTTATTTGATTCTGATACATTCTTATTTCATGGAACTCTTAAGTTTGAAAAAAAAAAAATGGAAGCTCACTACCTTGCCAAGCCTTTGGAGGTAACGTATTAACTGTATAATGCCACATGAAGTATTTTTAATATCGGGAACAATTTGTGTGAGGGAGACAGGAGTTTTCATGGATTGCTTCAGGTAGGCAGACAAGGAGAAACTGTCCCAGTTAAGGCATAGTAGTTACCTGGTTCGGTGCTGTTGTCCCATGTCTGGAGAGCCCATCCAGGTGATGAGTGCGTCACTGTCACAGACCTACAGCCTAGCCTGTTTTGAATACAGGTCCACTGGATTGACCTTCTTCCTCTGAATACTCCCAAACCCTTACATGAGGAGTCCATTCTCCCCGTGCCTTCCTCCTTCCCTGCCTCCACATCCCTCCTGGTCTGGCCCTCCAGCCCTGTACTGTGGTAGCCCTGCCCTGCTCCACAGCTCAGTAGCCCACTAGCACTCCATAGATTGAGTGAGAGGAGAGCAGAAAGCCTGATGACCTCATGATGGTCAAGGGAGGGAAGGGGTCTCTGGATGGTGGGGAGCCAGAGAAGGACTTTGCTACTTAGGTGCAGTGAGGATCAGTCTGTTAGTGGCATCAGGAAACCCCCCCAGTGTTGAAGCTGACAACATGGATAGTTTGAAAAGATAGAAAACTGTTTTGTTGTCTAAATGCTGATTTGGGTTCACGACACCATGTACTGCATTTTTCATTCTTGAATTTGACTATTTAATCCTTTCTACTTGTCACTAAATGTAATTGTTTTAGTTTTATGGCATGATGATAGCATATGTGTTCAGGCTTTAGCTGTTCTGTTTAAAGATTGAAAAAAGTGGAAAACGGGCCGGCCCATGGCTCACTTGGGAGAGTGCGGTGCTGATAACACCAAGGCCACGGGTTCAGATCCCTACATAGGGATGGCCGGTTGGCTCACTTGGGAGAGCATGGTGCTGACGACACCAAATCAAGGGTTAAGATCCCCTTACTGGTCATCTTTTAAAAAAAAAAAAGTGGAAAACATCTTTGTACATTTAAGTCTGTATTATAATAAGCAAAAAGATTGTGTGTATGTACGTTTAATTTAACATGACAGGCACTAGGACGTCTGCCCTTTTAAGGCAGTTTCATTAAGGGTTTTTGTTTTTTAAAGTTTTTTGCCATCTGTCCTGTGCAATATGCCATGAAGAATATTGTCTTAAAATTCAAGGCCACAAAAACAATGTTTGGGGGAGAAAAAAGAAAAAAAATGCCAGCTAATCACATCAAGCTCACTGCCTGTCAGATTGTTGATATATAACTTCTGTAAATAACTTTTTTTGAGAAGGAAATAAAATCAGCTGGAACTGAACCCTAAAAAAAAAGAAAGAAAGAAAACTATTTTGTTTAACCATAATAGAAGGCATTTACATAACAATTTACTGTTTATACCTAATAATCATGTGACACAATAGCCATTATACATATTTATATCTGTTTAACTTGTCTTACTTGTAATTGATTGTATCCCTAAATTTCATGTTTGGACATCAAGCCTTTGTGTTCATTGCTCTTAGACCTTAATTGTCAGCTCTGGTAGCAAGGTAAACTGCCTGTATCTTTAAAAAGTTAAAACAAACATTGCATATAAAAATGAGGGTTTGTATATAATGACCTCAAAAAGTATCTTGATTGTGTTGGTTTGTATTGTTTTGTTTTTGAGTGACTGTATCAGCTCATTTTATTGAATTTTGCCTATTTATGCTTAAAACCATTCATTAAAAAAATTGATTTAGTCATGTCTTCCAGTTAGCTAATTCTCATTTAATCCAGCTTTTACTTCACTATCACAGTCTGTTAGCACACACAAAATTATCCTTATTTTCAACAATTCTTTACAGTGAAAGTCTTTTTTTGCCACTAGGCAGTGAACTCTGTTACTGTCCATATTCTTACAGCAGATTGGCATGGGAAAAGGAAAAAGAGAGGCACCCTTGAAGGGGCAAGAAGACAAGAGGTTGTCAGAGCAATAAATGAATGTTTTTATGGATTCTTGTAGTTTATAAAACTATTTGCAAGGCCAGCTTCAGTTTATAACCTACTCTTAGTGGCTCTTAAGTGTAGCTGTAAAGATTGAAATCTGTTTTTCAAGTGTATAGAAAACTGTGTTTATGAAATCTGCATCTGTTGGTGAAGTTTAGCTCATTCATCTTAGTCCTCAAACATCCCTGGAGAGCTCCATGTCCAAGTCTGGTTAAGTTCTCAGTGTGTAGTTTGTACTTTTTTCCATAGCTTTAAGTGATGTTAGAGAAGAAATGAATAGGGAATGAATCTAAGAGGGACAAAAGCAGTGTAGGAACAGAAACTGAGCAACAGTGAGAAAAGCATTTGTCACAGACTGGGCCAGAGGATTCATCGTGGAGTTTTAACTACTAGCAGAAAGTTGAGGAAAAATAATAAAACTCTCTTTAAACCGTACAAAGCCCTCCAGCTCTTCTCTTGTGGCTGATGTAGCACCATCTCAACCCAGCATGCCTGTGGCCTGTAAGGTAGCCTCTGTACTTGAATTTCTTCATCTGCAAAATGGGATAAAAATACCTGCCTCTTCTGCGTGGGGATCATGTGAGGACTAAATGAAATAATAGGCATGAGACATTTTAAAATGTTGAAAGAGCATTACAAATACTGGGTAATCATCACCTGTGTGTAACATTAAACAACCTTGCTTTCAATTCTTTATTTCTTGGGCTATTCTTAGATCAAATTATAGGTGTTAATGAAGTTTTCTTTGCTTCAGTGACTTTGATTACCGCACATTGACTCTTCACTCCTCCATTAAACATGTTTCCTAAACCCATTTTCTTTTTTTTTTTTTTTCCTTTTTGTCTTTTTTTCGGGACCGGCAATGGATCGCACCCCTCGGTGTTGCGCCCGCACCTCGCTCAGCCAGTGAGCGGCCGGTCTGTATGTGGGATCCGAACCCTCGGCGGGAGCGCCGCTGCGCTCCCAAGCGGCGCCCTATAGCAGTGCGCCACCGGGCTGGCCCCTAAACCCATTTTCTTTTTTTTTTTTTTTCCTTTTTGTCTTTTTTTCGGGACCGGCAATGGATCGCACCCCTCGGTGTTGCGCCCGCACCTCGCTCAGCCAGTGAGCGGCCGGTCTGTATGTGGGATCCGAACCCTCGGCGGGAGCGCCGCTGCGCTCCCAAGCGGCGCACTATAGCAGTGCGCCACCGGGCTGGCCCCTAAACCCATTTTCTGTATCTCCGTGTATATTCCCACTTGTCAACCATTCTCTTCTTCTGCAAAAGAAGAGTCTTCACATTGATTTGTTCTCTCCTCTGTTAATAAAAGTTCTATTCTATTGCCTTCAGATTAATATCACTTACTTTTTGGGATCTTATTGGTCTCCTTGCTCCCTTTATCTTCATACTTTGATTTTTAAGCAGATGCAGGCTAGCCATATGTTTTTATTTTTTCCTTTGGCATTTTCTCCCAGGGCCTGATAACTTCACACTGCCTAACACTTGCCTACTCAGGGTACCCCTTATGAGAAAAATAAGCTGACCTTTCCAGTCTACTTCAAAACATTTTTGTTCTGTATCTTGTCTCTCAGGATTTTACGTTTACATTGTAATAAACTTATAAGTGTTAATCTATCAGTAAATTACTACTCCTTATGAGCTGACAGATAGGCATTTTAACAGGAGTCTTCTGGAGAAAAGACCTTAATTCAGGAATGAAAGTTGTTTAAAGGCCTGGCCACTTAGCTCAGTTGGTTAGAGCATGATGCTGATAACACCCAAGGTCCAGGGTTTGATCCCTGTACTGGCCAGCTGCCAAAAAAAAAAATTGTTTAATAGTGGAAGTGGCCACACAGGAGGTGATAGGCATGCCAGCCCCTGGAAGTATTTCAGCTGAGGATGGTGACTACTTCCCAGGGTTGAGCTAGGAGATTCCTGGTTCCTTCTAATTCTGAAAAATTCATGAGTCACTCTAATGGTGGAAGCTTCAAGCACTTTAGCAAGCCAATTTCAGTCTCTTCCTGTACTTTCTCCATTTGTGGCTCTCCCACCTCCGAAATACAGACTATTCTTTCAGCTTTTCCAGCAGTTGCCAATAACCCCACTAAGACTATCTAAAAGCATTTCCTTAGCAAACAATATTTTGTGTGAAAGGAGGGCTTGGGATTGGGGAAAGTGGATTTGACAGTTTACACACCCAAAGTATATTAATTGTGAGCTTTGTACCTTGGCAATCATAATTTATACAATAAACAAAATCACATGGTTGCTAAGCAACCCCTTTCCCTCATTCTTGACCTCAGTGGAGGTATTCAACCTCTGGACCTGAGAAATCTTTAAATCTTAAGTTCTACTCTGCAGAACATGCTTTAGTGGCCCTGGCAGCAACAGCCCCTTATTTCTGCCTTGTCCTTACCTCTCTTGCCTTGAATCTTGCCTTCCATATCCTCATCTGTGATATGAACCCAGCAGCCCTGACCCTTCTCTCAGAATAACTAATGTCAGACTAGGTACTCTTCAGGCTCCCGTGGAATCCCTGTGCACCGAGGCCTCACACCAGGAGCAATTTCACCTGAACCTAATGTGGGCACATATCTAGTCCGCCTCCAAAGAAGAAGCTTCCCTCTGTAGAATGGTGAAAGCTCAACAGATCCTGTATCTAATGTGAATAGTAGGAATAGCTTTATCTCATAACAAGATGTGACTCTGAAGAGTTCCAGATTCGGAATATGTTTTCTGTATATGTACAAAATTAGGAAGATTTGGAGACTATTTCTCTGCTAATATGTAGATGACATTATTACTAATAAGGAAGAATTTTCCCTGTAGGAAGAAAAGCAGGTAAATTTAGTAAGAATTCTTTCTTATAAGAGTAAAAGGATAATTTTTTTAAAAATTGAAAAGAAGAGCTTTTTATTGAAGAGAAAATAATAAATACTTTTCGGGGTATTGATGTTGTTTTTATATTCATTCCTGGTTCTTCCTAAGGCTTCTATAACATGTAGTCATTTGTGGTAGCTTCTAATATATAAATAAATGATAATAATAAAGGTGGCTGCACTTTTTTGCTCAAGGAATGAAGGACATATGCAGCCATGACATTTTAGTCATTATGTTTTCTTTCTAGAAAGTAGAAAATACATAATCTAAGAGTGGGTGGGAAGGGAGGCTGGTTGCTTTATCTCAGGATGGAGGGGGAGACACTATAAATGAACTTGGAGAAAAGGTAAATGGGTTTTCATTTTCTTCATTAAACATGTAATCCTCTTGTTTCTCCTCTGTTTCTCTGAATCTGCCCTAGTTGATACATTTGCCTGTGCCCCAGTTTTGTTCCCCCAAGAGCCCTTCTATCCACTGTGGCATGAAGGGTAAAAGCTACAAAGATCCTTTCTTTGATTGTGTCTTCTCTTCAGTACCTCTTGGCTTATTCTATATTTGGTTTTTTATTTGCAGGTCTGTGGCTTTCCTCTCTATTGGAAAGCCCCCATGTTCAGGGCTGCAGGGGGAGAGAAGACAGGATTTGTATCAGCACAGTCATTCATTGCCATGTGGAGAAAGTAAGTATGTGAGCCGTCACTCTGGGACTAGGCAAAGAATTCTGTGGTCCTCATAACATGCTTTATAAATGTCACTTATTTTACTCATGTATTCATTTTCCCCGTACCCTTTGTTACACAAGGAATATTCAATGATTCGCACCCATATATACCCACACACAATTTTTTTGACTCAAGCCTTTATTTTACATGTCTTTAAACAGTAAAGCAGATGTGCAGATTACCTCTTTAGTAACTATTTGATAGTTTCTTAGTTTTACTTGTTAAATTTGAGTCTCAGGGGGCTGGCCGGCTAGCTCAGTTGGTTAGATTACACTGCTGGCAACACCCAAGTTCAAGGGGTTCAGATCCAGCCGCCAAAATAGGTAGATAGATAGATAAATGTTTCAGGATTTGAATCTGACAGCAGTAACATAAAAGTCAATAAGGACTCTCCTTTAAGGGGAGCAACCCTGATGTGTCACATAAAAATATAGGTCCATTCTCATATGATCCAGTTTAAAATTACATATAGTCAATTCATTAAAAATAACCATGTTCTAATAGATTTAAATCATTAGTTTTTTTTTGTTTTTTTTTTAAAGATGACCGGTAAGGGGATCTTAACCCTTGACTTGGTGTTGTCAGCACCACGCTCACCCAGTGAGCGAACCGGCCATCCCTATGTGGGATCCGAACCCGGGGCCTTGGTGTTATTAGCACCGCACTCTACCGAGGGAGCCGCGGGCCGGCCCTAAATCATTAGTTTTTTTTTGTTTTTTTTTTAAAGATGACCGGTAAGGGGATCTTAACCCTTGACTTGGTGTTGTCAGCACCATGCTCACCCAGTGAGCGAACCGGCCATCCCTATGTGGGATCCGAACCCGGGGCCTTGGTGTTATTAGCACCGCACTCTACCGAGGGAGCCGCGGGCCGGCCCTAAATCATTAGTTTTTGAAAGCTCCAGTTAAGGAACAAAGGTCTAATATTTTATCAAGATATTCCTGGCTTTTAAAATCTTGACAGATTTTCTTGAATTCAAACCCAACTTTCTTATTTTTTTTTCTTCCTTCTTTTTTAGGAGTTATTTCTTGATATATTTATATATTTCAGGAGAATGTCACAGCCTGCCCCTTCTGTGTCTCTTAACTGATCAGCCCTCTTTCTACATGTTCTTCTCATCTCTTCTGGGCTAAATACCATTCCTAGTAAACGACTGGGAAATGCTGTTCACCTATTATTATTGTTATTATTATTATTTAAAATCAACATATAATTGGGCCAGCCCGGTGGCGCACTGCTACAGTGCACCGCTTGGGAAGCATGGCAGCGCTCCCGCTGAGGGTTCGGATCCCACCTACAGACCGGCCGCTCACTGGCTGAGCGAGATGCGGGAGCAACACCAAGGGTTGCGATCCCGTTGCCAGTCCCGGT
>NW_007729262.1:103505-108182 GCF_000696425.1 Galeopterus variegatus | reverse complement strand
GAGGGTTCGGATCTCACATACAGACCGGTTCCTGCTCACTGGCTGAGCGAGGTGCAGGAGCAACACCGAGGTTTGCGATCCCATTGCCAGTCCCGGTCCGGTATGGGCGCGACACTGAGAGTTGCGATCCGTTGCCGGACACGGAAAAAGACAAAAAGGAAAAAATAATAATAATAATAATACTCTAGCTCTAAAATCACAAATGAAGTGAGTTAGGTATGCATCTGTTAGATCACAAATATTTTTTAAGAGTCTTCTATGTGAAAGTCACTATACTGTGTGCTAAGGGAAAAAAGAGCTATAACTTTGCCTGCCCTTTAGGTGCCAGAGATATAAAAGGAAGCAAACAACAGTACAATGGTATATATAACATATGTAAATTAAATATTACCAAGATCAGTAAGGAATTCATTTGTCAGGGAAGGCTTCTTCAAAAAAGTGGGTTATTCATTACGTCTTATGGAATAGGCAGCATTAAGATAACAAAGTTAGGAGAGGGTATTCTAGGAGAGTAGAACAGCATGAGAATGACGCAGAAGCAAACATGCACCTGACACACTCAGTGAATAGTAGGTCAGGCCAGCTGCCAAGAATGGAATATTCATTTAGCAAATTAGTGAGACAGGTAGGTAGGCAGACTACAGCCTAATTACTGAGGTCCTTAAATACCCACCTTAGACATTTAAACTTATGCGTATAAGTAGAAGGATACTGAACACTTTTGAGTAAGGGAATTATATAATCAAAGGATGTTTTAGAGTGAATTGTCTATGATACAAGTTTGGATGAGCACCGAAGCCTATTAGGATCCTCTTCCCTTCCAGCAGTCTCAGCATGAAATAATGAGGTCTGGACTTGATGGTACGATGAAAACAGGAAGGAAGGAACAATTGTCTAAAACATTTTGAAGAAAAATTCCTCAGACTGCAATATTCCCATCCTGTATTCTAAGCACGTAAAGGTCTAAGCTAGAAACTTGGAAGTTGTCATGGACTTCCCCTTTTCTTTTACCCCCACACTTATCATCTACCACATCCTTTCATTTCCACCAAATTTGCCCCTTTCTCTCCCTCTCCCACTGCCAGTGCCATACTCAAACTCTCATTGTTTCTTGCTTGATATTTTGGAAAAGTACATCTGATCATGTCACTGTCCAAATTAAAAATCTTCTGTGGAGTATACTGAAGTCCGGGCTTCTTCATGTGACATAAAAGGGCCTCCAGGATTTGCTCCTACCTGCTCATGTCCCCTTCTATTACCAACCCTGCACTTGTACTTGCCCACATGTTCTTTGCACTCTCACACCAGACATTTGTACATGCTGCCCTCTTCAGCACAACTCCCTTCCTTCCTACTTCACTTTACAGGGAATCTCACTGACCCAGATAACTCAGGATGGTACCACCATGAACAAAAATAAATGTCCAGGAAAAGGACTCCTTTGAGAGGAAGATTTTAAATTTGGTTTTCAATATGTTGACTTTGCTGTCAGGGTATAGTATCCAAATGGAAATGTCCAACAAATAGTTGGAGGTAAGGAATTCTGGGACCTTAGAAGATTTAATAGAACACTCATTTTTTTAAGTCTCTTCATTCAAGGTCTAATTTCAAAAGCCCCTAGCAGGTTGGTCCGAATATGTCTGTCAACCTGGGAAAACAAAATTTTATGTCTTGTGGTGCATAGTGGTCCTTCTGTTGTCTTCCGTCCTGGCTGATGGCTAGGTCTGGAGCTCTGGTTCCAAATATCCTTTGCTAAATGGAATGGGCATTCTCCTTCAAGTATATTTTGATAACACATTTTACCTGCATTAATTCAGTTGACTCTGTGGCATTTTCAGAAGCATTCAATAAAAATAATATACCATCTTGTTATTGAACTTTTATTAAGATGTCCCTTTGACAAAATCAAGAACATGGGAAAAATTCCCTTTCTTTAATCATTGAAGAGAGAACACTTCATTCTTGATCTAAATGGCCTTCAGATCAGACTGAAATTACCAACTACTGATGTTGTAGCCATTGTTTGTTCAAAGTAGCCAATCTTCCTAAGCAATTGTTTTTTTATATAGGTTGCTGAATAACCATCATGATGATGCCTCTAAGTTCATTTGTCTTCTAGCAAAGCCCAACTGCAGCTCTCTAGAACAGGAAGATTTCATCCCTTTACTTCAGGTAATTTTCACTTACTTTTGAAAATGGGTTCTATTTTTGGAGTTTTAGAGGTTTTTAAAAAATTCACAATTATAACATATGCAGCTGAGCTACACAAATCTAGAGGTCAGATTTCTAGAAGAGTGGTTTTCAAACTTGTTGTAGCTGTAAAATTCTTTTGTTAAATCAAATCTAAAACAGAACTCATAGTATAAAATAGATAAAAGAGGGCCACTCCCACTGAAGCAGAGCAGAGGGGCCACTCAGCCTCCCTTTTGCCCACCCATCACTGAAGCACCTTCTGAAACTTCAGAATTCAAGAAGATAACTTGGAAAATGCTGACATAGAACATAGCTAAGAACTGGGTAAAAAGTAAGAAAAGGCCATGGAGTAACTAGAAACACTCTCATGAACTCTGGGTGATGTAGTTTGGATATGTTTGTCCCCCCAAGCCCCTGTGAAACTTAATCCCCACTGTAACTCTTAAGAAGGTGGTAAATCCTATTATGGTAAATGAAAGGTGACGTGTTAGATTGTGAGGACCATGCCCTATGAATGGATTGATCCATTTGGGGAGTAATAAGTTGATGGTTTCTTGGGCCGTAACGGGTGTGGTTCTGATGGCTTTATAAAGAGAGCAAGGAGCATGTTAGCGCTCTCTGCTCCTGCCATTCTCGCTGTGTAATACCCTGCATCACTGTGGAGTCATCACCAGGAAAAGGCCCTCACCAGATGTGTTCCCTGGACTTTGGACTTCCCAGCCCCTAAAATTGTAAGCAGAAATATCTTCATAAATTACCTGGTTTCAGGTATTTTGTTATAAGGAATAGAAATGGACTAATGCAGAAAATTGTCTTATATCAAATTAGAACATAGCTAAGAACCTGATAGAAAGTAAGAAAAGCTATGGAGTAACCAGAACCACTCCCTGGCATCTTTGCTCAGTGCCTCTTGACTCTTGATTTAAGCACAGTTCTAAAATGCTTGGTTTTCTGATTTTTCAACCCAAGATATATTTGAAATAGAGAATTAGAATAGAAGGAAGGGAGAAAGGATAACTAGAATCAAGTGCACTGAGAACTGCTGCTGCCAGACTATCAATGTAGTGAGGAGAGTAAGAAAAACTAAGGGAAAAAAAAGACAAAAAAATGGTAAAAGCACTCCAGTTTGGGAGTAATTTAGGATAAGGGCAGTAGTCCCCAATCCCATTCCCAGATTTCAGCTAAAGATCAATAATTTATGTTAGCGTACACTCTATATTTCACTTATCCAGAGAACTCATTCACATGGAGCAGCTTTAATTGATAGAACCAGATAGATGAAACAACAGCATATTTCTCATTTTTCCTTTTCTATTTGTGAAACTTTAAACACTGTATATTGTGTACCCATATATTATTATACATGTAGAAAGGATAAGTCTCAGACCTGAATAAACCTCAGATCTATAGAAAGTATAAGTTTCTTGATTTTTCTGTAACTCATTTAAATTTGACTTTAGCCCTCAAATACCAGGCTGATGGGAATTTGTAACTTCATACCTTCCTAAGGTTCTCTCAGTCTGCAGCTGTGCCAGAGTTGTGAGGTTTTATACAATACCAAAGCATTAAGGTTTGGTGTTACTGCTGAGACATCAGTCATCCCTGGGTAGAAGATCCCTTCAAATCCAGAGGTTCTTTGCTACATCTGTGCTATGCATCAGGCTCTGGTATCTTTGGTGAAGACATGCATGGCCCATCTTCCAAGATGTACCACATAGCTATTTTCTCTTGAGGTTTTAGCTGCCTTCCTGGAGGTGTTGCCAGGCCACAGGGTCCCTTTGCTCTTGTCACTCACAGACTTTTTCTTTTTTCTCACACAGAGAGATCTTCTAGTCTGTAAAAATCCTCCTCCTGTCATGTTCCTTTATGCTTCTCTGTCTCTGCCCTCAAATCTCCTTCCCTGTATTGTCTGCTTCCCTTCACAGTGGGTATGGGCTCCTGCTCACTACTTCAGGGCAGAAGAGAGAAGTGGCTTAGAAATCTTTGTGGCTTTTGTGGCAGCTTGTGTGCACTGTAGGTTTAAACGAAGGGTACACAAGCATTTGGCCTAGTTGTCCTAGTTGACTTCTGTTATGGTTAAAGAGAAAAAGATCATCAACAGAAAAAGACCATTTGGGGAATATTTTTATCCAGGCCTTCCCTTGAGAATTAGTTATATATCAGTATTGGATCTGTTTTTACTATAGCATTCTTCATAGCTTGAGATATTGCTTATTAATATTCTTAATTTCATGTGTAAATATTTTGATTTTCCTGAGCAGATCATAAATTCCTTGAAGCAAAGATCTGCCTTTTCATTTCTGTTAAATGCACATCAGTCCTTTAGATGATACAGTAAATCCTTGTTAGCTGTTAGTGAGGTTACCTAAAGAAGGGCATAAAAATACATTGACATGGGAGGGTTTTCTTTTTCTTTTTTTTTTTTTTCTCCTGTTTGTCTTTTTTCGTGACTGGCAACGGATCGCAACCCTCAGTGTCACGCCC
>NW_007729262.1:97244-103444 GCF_000696425.1 Galeopterus variegatus | reverse complement strand
GTGTGTGGGAACCGAACCCTCGGTGGGCCCGCCGCTGCGCTCCCAAGCAGTGCACTGTAGCAGTGCGCCACCGGGCCGGCCATGGGAGGGTTTTCTAAAAACTTGTATACATGGCTGCTGTCATTTTTAAAAAATTTTTTTTATGAAATCTACTCACACAGAACACCCATCACAAGTGCACCAGTGAATTTTCACAATATGGGCACATCCGTGTAACTAGCACACAGATAATCAAGAAAGACACCTATTGAAAAATAGACCAACTTACATTTCAGCAGAGGAAAATTACATCAACTACCTTGTCTTTAAATATGAATGAACAGCCAGGCATATGAGGAAAACCATCATCATAAAAAAGAAAAATCAAGGTTAAAAAACCACATACACAGAAAAACTGACCCAGAAAAAAAATAAAACTCATTAAGGAAACAGATGAAAAATTTTAAAAACTAATTACACATACTGATATAAATAAATGATTGAATGGGGAGAAGAGACAAATCTGTGCAGAATAATTCCAAATAGTTTAGTGGATATAGTCCCTTCGAGAGGATATTCCACTACTTAAGAGTGGGCTGTGCATAGTGATTTGGGTGGGGGTAGGTAACTTTACAGTAGGGGTACCTGACAAATACTAACTCAGCCTGGTGATCAAGGTCAACATCAGTAGTCATAAATTGTGTTGATAGAATGTACCATTGATAGGATATGTTGCAAATGGCATGTTAACTCTGTGGTCTTTCTCCCAAAAATCCATAAACCCAGTCTAATCATGAGAAAAACATCAGACAAATTCCAGTAGAGGAATGTCCTACACGATACCTGACCAGTACTCCTTAAAACTGCCATGGTCATAAAAAACAAAGAAAGTCTGAGAAATTGTCACAGCCAAAAGGAGCCTAAGGAGACATGACAATTAAATGTAGTGTGATATCCTGGGTGGACTCCTGGAACAGAAAAAATTAAAGAAATGTAAATAAAGTATGGACTATAATAATAATGCATCAATATTAGTTTATCAATTATAATAAAAGTACCATACTAATGTAAGATGTTAATAATAGAAACTGGGAGGGGGATATATGAGAACTTTCTATGCTATTTTCTCAATTTTTCTGTAAATCTAAAACTATTCTAAAAAATCATCTCTTTGAAAACTAATTACTATATTAAGAAAGCTTATGTAAAACATGAACCATAAGACAAGAATAATCCTTATCTCACACTGTACACAAAAATCAACTCCAAATGGATTAAAGACTTAAATAAATGTAAGACCTGAAACTGTGAAACCGCTAGAGGAAAACACAGGGGGAAAGCTCCATGACATTGGTCTAGGCAATGATTTTTTTAATACAAACCCAAAGTCATAGGCAACAAAAGCAAAAATAGACAAATGGGATTACAATAAGCTAAAAAGCTTCTATACAGCTGAGGAAACAACAGACTGAAGAGACAACCTACAGAATGATAGAAGATATTTGCAAACCATACATCTGGTAAGAGGTTAATATCCAAAATATAAGGAACTCAACTCAATAGTCAGAAGACAAATAACCTGAATGAAAAATGGGTAAAAGGGCCGGCCCGGTGGCGCACTGCTATAGTGCGCTGCTTGGAAGCGCGGCGGCGCTCCCGCCGAGGGTTCGGATCCCACATACAGACCAGTTCCCGCTCACTGGCTGAGCAAGGTGCGGACGCGACACCGCGGGTTGCGATCCCGTTGCCGGTCCCGGTCCGGTACGGGCGCGACACTGAGGGTTGCGATCCGTTGCCGGACACGAAAAAAGACAAAAAGGAAAAAAAAAATGGGTAAAGGATCGGAATAGACATACCTCAAAATAAGACATAGAAATGGCCAACAGTTATATAAAAAATGCTCAAAAACACTAATCAGAGAAATGCAAATTAAAAGCACAAGTAGATGTCACTATACACGTATTAGAATGACTGTTATCAAAAAGACAAAAGATAACAAGTGTTGGAGAGGATGTGAAGAAAGGGAGGCCTTGCATACTGTTGGTGTGAGTGTACATTAGTTTAGCCACTACAGAAAACAGTATGGAGTGTCCTCAGAATATTAGAAATACAAGGGTACCTTAAAAAGTTCAGGGAAAAAATAAAATTAAAAGATAATATGAATCTGAGGGTTCTGGTCAAGATGGCATAGTAGATAGTCCCCAGCATCACTCTCTCCTACAAATCAATTTACAACTATAAAAATGTAACATCAGCCAAGCTGTGGCTGCGGGAGCTCAGGGGAGGAGGAGGAGAGACCCCTGGAGTTTATGAAGGTGGGAGAAACCACGATGAGAGAAAGAAAAATCTGCTCTGCGGGTTTCAGGCCAGTTTCGGGCTGCAGTCGCTTTAAGGCTGGAACTGATGAGCGCATGGAGAAGGAGCCAGCAGAAGCCGCAGCTGTGCCCTTCAGATGGAGTTGCTTGGAGGCAGCAGGAGAGAAGAGAGCCTTGGCAGCCCCCAGGAGAGCAAGACCACTAATAGGGTTCCCGTGGATCCCCGCAGGAGCAAGGAGCCAGAACAACTGAAAAACGGGAGCCATTCAGAGGCTGGTGATTCAACACAAGGGTCTGTCCCATGGAAAGTGTTTGGAGCATGGGCAGTGGGGTAGACGGGCCCACCAGAAGAACACTGGAACACAACAAGGACAGCCGATCTGCTGCCCAATCAGCGCAGGACCACTCGGAGGAGACTGGTCGGGAATGCAGAGTTGCATGGGGTGCAGTTTGATGAAAAAATTTAAGCCCAGATCAGAGTTTCTACACAACCCAGGTGCACTGGGTCTCTGGAGAACCAGAAGTACCTATAAGGTCAACCATTAAACCCTGAGCTGCATGGAAAGCCTTCCCTAGGGAAACAGCAGCAAAGCAACAATTTAGCTCAACCACACAGCTCAAGAAACTGGTTCCCACAGGATTCCCCCATTTTAGAATGAAGCAAAGGAGCACAAATTAATTCTGGCCCAGGCACACTACCAGTGCCTTGGGGCCTGCCTGGGAACTGGAGGCTTGGAGCGAAGGACCGGACCCCACTCCCACATCCAGGCACACTGCTCCAGCACCTCGGGGCCCACCTGTGGACCTGAAGCATGGAGAAGGGAACCAGACCACCCTCTCACAACCAGGCACACCGCACCAGCACCTCAGGGCCCACCCAGGGACTGAGGCATGGAGAAGGGGGACAGAACTCCCTCCCACAACCAGGCACACTGTGCCAGCGCCTCAGGGCCTGCCTGGGGACCTGAGGCATGGAGAAGGGGACTAGAACCCCCTCCCCAAACAGGCACACTGCGCCAGCTCCTTGGGGCACTCCCAGGGACCCAAGGTATGGAGCCGGTGACCAGACACTCCCCACAAACAGGCATACCACCAGTGCCAAGAAGCATGCCAAAAACATTGCCTCCATGTGGGTGGCCCACCATAGCCACCACAATAACCATGGCTACCACAAAAGCAGCTAGACACCACAACCACCACGCAGATGGTCCGCCAACCACTGGAGTGCATTTACACAAGTAGGGTCACCAGCAGAGATAAAGAAAAGAAGAGGATGACTCTCTCCACAAAGCCCATTTCAGAGTGACAGAAGAAGCATCTGCTCTATGATAACATTGGTTCACACCTCTCAGCATTGAACAGATCATCTCGGCAACAAATCAACAGAGTAACCATTATTCTTTCAGAAGGAGAGAAGAAATCTAGGGTAATTTGAGGGGGAGGGGAGAGATTGGACAAGGGGCATAAAGAATAACTACGATGTGTAACAATATATATGCTAGTAATATTGATTAGATTAACATATCTCAATGTTGAACCCCCAAAATGTGTATAACCAATTTTGAATCAATAAAAAAAAAATTTTTTTAGAGTTTGACAGTGAAAAAAAAAGGTAATATGAATCTTTCCATGAACTTTTTGAAGTACCTACATGGAATTAGTGTATGATCCAGTAATCCCACTACTGGGTATATATCCAAAGGAAATGAAATCAGTATGTTGAAGAGATATCTGCACTCCCATGTTCATTGCAACATTATTCACAATAGCCAAGTAATGCTATTAAACAGATGAATGGAAAAATGTCATATATATATACACAGGGGAATACTATTCAGCCTTAAAAAAGAAAGAAATCCTGCCATTTACAACAGCATGGAATCTGGAGGACATTATATTAAGTGAAGTAAGCCAGGCACAGAAAGACAAGTACTACATGATGTGGAGTGTAAAACGTTGAACTTTTAGAAGTAGACGGTAGAATGGTAGTCACCATGTTGGAGGATGTTGGTCAAAGGATACAAAGTTTCAGTTACACAGGAGGAATAAGTCCAGGAGATCTATACTATGACATGGTGACTATGTTAGTAACAATGTATTGTATTCTTGAAATTTTCTAAGAGTAGGTTTTAAGTGTTCTCACCATAAAAAAATAATATGTGAGGTAATGCATATGATAGCCATTTAGCAATGTTTACATATTTCAGAACATGTTGTAATAAATATACCACAATAATAAATGTTTAATATTTATTAATAAATATGTACAATTCTTATTTGTCCATTTAAATAAATAATGTTTTAAAAAAAAAAAGCAAGAATAGAATGTTATGAAAACAGAATGCTAACACAAGAAAGAGCTGTTAAAATTTGAAATTAAAAGTACCAAAAGTTAAACATTCACCATAAGGCCTAGAAACTAAAGTTGAGGATATCTCTCAGAGAGAGAGAGAGAAAGATAAGAGACATAGAGAACAAATTCAGGAATTTTAACATCTAACAGGCTGGAATCTGGAGAAGAAAGAAGGGGGAAATGGAAAGAAAGAAATCATCAAAGAAAACAACGTGAAATCATTTTCCAGAGCTGAATGAAACAAATCTATTGTTGAAAAAGAGCCACTGAGTGCCAAGCCCAGTGAACAAANAAGAAGGGGGAAATGGAAAGAAAGAAATCATCAAAGAAAACAACGTGAAATCATTTTCCAGAGCTGAATGAAACAAATCTATTGTTGAAAAAGAGCCACTGAGTGCCAAGCCCAGTGAACAAAAAAATGACTTGTGAATGAAAAGAAGAAACTAAAATATCCAGAGAGAAAAACCAAGTCATCTCAACAGTAATAAGAATTAGGGTGGCATTAGATTCTTATTGGCAACTGTGGGGAAAAGGATTTGAACTTAGATTTCTATATCCTGTCAAGCTATCAATTAAGAATGATGTTATAATGAAGACATTTGTGGGCATTGACAGACTCAGAAAGTTTATCTCCTTTGTAAATTAACTCCTTATTTCTTAGGGAGTGACTTGAATATATACTGCAGAAAGAGAAAGAGGAATGCATGAGATCCAGCACACAGTGGATTCAATCCAGAAAAACAATGAAGGGCAGTCCCAGGATAACCATTGAGGAACGACCAGTCCAGAATAGAGAACGTGGTGGGTCTCTCTAGGCAGGAGTTCTCCATAAAGGGGACGAGGGGGGGTGTAAGGAGTGACTCCATGTAATATAGTTTTATCTGAGAATAGGGAAGATATGATGAAGGCATAGCATTCTGTATCAACAAGTTAAAGAAAAACAATTAGAAACTCCAAGAAAAATGAAAAAACTGTGTAAGACTGTGTTCTAAACATGAAACAAACTGACATACGGCATGATTATAAACAGCTGATGGAGAGTTGGAAAAGACAGTCTATCCTCAATGCCAGGAGATTCTCCTTTGAATGCCCCACGGGTATGACACTGCACCCATAAGAAAAGAAATGCATTCCTTGTGTATTACTTAACCTAGCACTCACCTGTATTTATATAGTGAAAATATTGTAAAATATTTTTGTTTTTAACATTTAAAAATCACCCTATTTGTCAACTATGAGAAATTTTATTGTGGTTGCAGAACAGTGTGTATACAGTCTGCACAATATAAAAGTCAAATTATTGTCAACAAAATGTGAAGGGGAAAGAGAAGGAGAAGAGGAGAAAATAAGGATAAGGGCATTATTATTATCCTATGTAAAAGGAAATCAAGGCACTAAGCTGAATGGAATGATAAAAGATAACCAATAGAAGAACTAAGAATCATAACCTCAAATTTTGGGTAGGAGAGTAAAGTGGGACCTTATAAATGAGCTAAATGGGGCCGGCCCGGTGGCGCACTGCTACAGTGCGCCGCTTGGGAAGCGCGGCAGCG
>NW_007729262.1:93034-96333 GCF_000696425.1 Galeopterus variegatus | reverse complement strand
CGATCCCATTGCCGGTCCCGGTCCAGTACGGGCGCGACACTGAGGGTTGCGATCCGTTGCCCGTCACGACAAAAGACAAAAAAAGGAAAAAATAAAAAATAAATAAATAAATAAATGAGCTAAATGCTCATCTTTCCTAACAAAGAATAATTATAATTAAATTTATATTTAATTATAGAGGTAACCAACAAAAGATCTAAAAATATAAATGATTAGAAAGAACTGGGCTACAGGTGGATGGGCGGGGAAAGGTTAGTAGAACGTTACTTTACATAAATGCATGCACACTCCTTGATTATATATCACATTTGTATACATAAATTTTTGAAGTTTTTATTATGGAGAATATGAACAAATGCAAACAGAGTGTTATAGTGAACCCTCATGTACCCCTTACCTGGTCCCAATAAAAATCAGAAATTAAGGAGTAGAGAATAGAAAACTAATAGCACTTTTAATAAATTGAAATCTTGTTTTGGGGGAACTATTAACAAAACAGACCAACAACTAACAAATTTGATCAAGAAAGAAAAAGGAAGAAAGCACTAATACACAAAAGAAAAAATGACAAGTAGGAAATAAACATTGAAACAGAAGTTTTAAAAAACCATAAAAAACTATCTCACAGACATTTATGGAAATAAATCTGAAAACCTAGGTGAAATGGACAATTTCCTAGGAAAATATATATGACTCAGATTGACCCCATTTGATTTAGAAAACTTGACAGACTAGTCTCTGTAGAAGTAGAGATATTTATTTAATTAATTACCTCACAAAAAAGCACCAGGCCCAGGCAGTTTCACAGGAATTCTACCAAACCTTCAAAGACCAGATAGTCCCAATGCTATAAATTAGTCCAGGGTTTTGAAGAGGAAGGAAAATTCCATAACTCCTTTTATGAAGCACGTGTAACAGGATGAAGAAAGAAAACTGCAAATGAATGTAATTTCATGACCAATGATGAAAAGTAATAAGATATTACCAAACAGAATATACCATGACCTAGTGGGATTTATTCCAGAAAAGCAAGGTTGATTCAATATTTGGATATTTATTAATATCATATATTATATCTAAGGGAAAAAATCGTGATTGTTCCCACTGATGCTGAAAAGACTTCTGACAAAATTTAACACCTATTCATAAAACACACAAAAAAGTAGATATTTAAGATACTTTCTTAACATGATGAAATATATATACCTTAGTAAGAATTAAATGGTAAAACACTAGAGGCATTTCAGCAAAGATCAGGAACAAGGCAAGGATGACCACTATTTCCACTACTGTTCAGCATTATACTAGAGTAATTGTAGTAAAAAAAAAAAAAAAAAAACAGTTAGTGGCATAAGAATGGTTAAAGAAGTAAAAGTGTATATTTGCAAATGACATGACAGTAATCCTGGAAAATCCAAGAGAATCAATGATAAAACTAACTCAAACAATAAAAGAAGTCAGTAAAGTATGAGGAAATAAAATTAGCATAGAAAATCAATAGATCATTCACTTCTGAGCAAGATGGAGAGTAACAGGGACTAGATTTACCTACGCACCTGAAATAATGAAAAACACTAGACAGAAATTATAAAACAATAGTTTTCAAGATGCTGGATATCAGGCAACAAAAGAAAGTGATTCCTGAGAGACAGAAAACTACAAGGTGAGCCTTATGATTGAGAGAATTGACGGCTGTGAGAGAGTTTCCAAGCCACAGTGCAGGGATGGGGAACCTCGGCAGAGTCCAGTGGACTCCCTGAGTTTAGGAGGCAGAGCTGAGAGCCTAGGAGGACCAAGGAGGCCAGAATTCTCGACAGAGTACCAGAGAGAAGAAAACTGCACATATTCTCCTCCGTGAGTATTCAGCAGAGTAATGATCAGCAAACATATGTGAGGAAGTTAACCAAAGCTGAATAAAGAGCCTTCCAAGATTAGAGGAGACAGTACCAGGGGGTTACACAAGGCCAGGAATAGTGTCTATCTGTACCAACCATACTGGAAAACCTCAGAATGCACGGGACTTTGAGTAGGGTAGTCATAAGGGTCCTGCCTTAGTTGTGGGGAATAATTAGTTCTAGATTAAACACTGCTCAGGTCCTGCCTAACACCTAAAAAAGCAAACCTAAAAGGACAAAATGGTTAAAAAATAACAGCATCCCAGCGCATAGCTCAAGAATATAAGAATATAAAAATACCTAGCACTCAAGGTAAAATTCATAATTGCTTACATCACCAGGCATGAAAAATAAGTAGGGAAATACAGCTGATAATGAGGGGGAAAATTAATCAAAACTGATTCAGAACTGACACTGATGTTTGAACTAGCAGACTTTTATATTAAAACAGATATTATAACTGAATCCCATATATCCAAAAAGTTAAGTAGAGACATTGAAGATATATTTTTTAAAAGACCCAAATTGAACTTGTAGAGATGAAAACTGAGATGTTAGAAGTGAAAAAATACACCAGTTGGATTAACAGATGACTTAACATTGCAAGTGAGATGAGTAGTGAACTCAACAGAAACAATCCAAAATGTGACACAGAAAAAGAATAAGAGAAAAATGAAAAAAAGTATCAGTGACCTGTGGGACAACTGCAAGCAGTGTAACATACATGTAAATGGAAGGAGAGGGTGTTGCATAAAAAATAATTTGTCAGGTCTTTGTCCTAGGAACCCAGGTTCTTAGGACAGAACTTCTAAACCCCTGGAATTTCCTAAATGATAGAAGTGTCTTTATTTTTATGGTGGGTCCCTGGGACTGCACCTAAATTTATATTAATGAGGTGATTCATGATAGGCCCCTAGATAGTTTCAGAATGGGGCCTTGCCATGCCAAAAGGCCAGTCGTGTTATTAGAAGTGGGGCTTTTAGCCAGGTGATGTGAGCCTGACCTCTTGAGAGGGGTGGGGGCCTGGAGATTGAAATCAATCATATGGCCAGTGATTCAGTCAATTATGTCTACATAATGGAAACCTGATAAAAACTCTGAACACTGAAGCTTGATCGAGTTTCCCTGGTTAGTGATACACAGGGATGTGCTGGGATGTTGGCATGTCCTGAGGAAACAACCCAAATGTTCATTGACAGATATATGGGTAAAGAAAATGCAGTATATGCATACAATAGAATATTATTAGTCTTTAAAAAGAAGGAAGGCCTGACACATGCTATAACATTATGGTAAGTGAAATAAACCAGTAACAAAAAGGCAAATATGTGAGGTATGTAAAGTAGATAAACACAGAAATAGAAAATAGAATGATGCATGAAACAAAATCTAATAGAACTACAA
>NW_007729262.1:90507-92362 GCF_000696425.1 Galeopterus variegatus | reverse complement strand
TTATATTACACTTGACCCAACAACACAATGCACTTTCCTTTTACATGTACACAGAATATTTATCAAGATAGACCATATTCTGAGCTATAAAACAAATCTCAATAGATTTAGAGATATTCAAGTCATATAAAGTATGTTCTCTGACCATAATAGAATTAAATTAGAAATTACAACAGATCTATGAAAAATTCCCAGGTATTAGGTAACTAACTCTCTTCTAAATAACCCATGGGTCAGAAAAGAAATCAAAAGGAAAATTAGGAAGTATTTTCAATTGAATGAAAATGAAAACACAACTTATCAACATTTGCAGGATGCTGCTAAAGCTGTATTTAGTAAGTTTAGCAAGGGTATAGGATACATGGCCAGTATACAAAAATCAATCATCTTTCTGTATACTAGCAACAAGCAATTGGAAATTGAAATTTTTTAAAAATGCTATTTATAATACCACTGCAAAATATGAAATACTTAGAGATAAATCTGACAAAAGATGTGCAAGCCTTGCATACTGAAAACTGCAAAACTGCTGAAAGAAATTAAAGATTTATATAAATGGAAAAAGATGTCTTTTTTATGGGTGGGAAGGCTCGATATTGTTAAAATGTCAATTCTGATTAGCTTTGACTCTTAGAACCATAGTAGTGTTTTATATATTTTCCTTCCAATAAATAATTAAAATCAACCTGGACATGTGAGAATGAAACCCAAAACAGAATATAAACTAACAAATGAAATGAACTGCATTACAAATTAACCACACTGAGGAGAATGGAGGAAGAAGAGGAAAGAACTAAGCCACGTAGCTTTGGAGAACAGTATTTAACTGGATACTGTAAGGTCAAAGACAAAAGGAACTGTGCACAGATACTGTACTGTAGTTAGTAAATTTGTTTCTCACTGGTGTATGTGTTAGCAATTCTTTCATTATAGTAGGATTGAATNAGTAAATTTGTTTCTCACTGGTGTATGTGTTAGCAATTCTTTCATTATAGTAGGATTGAATAAATAACTGAATACATTTTAGATCATCAGAACCAGATTTCTTTTTTTTTTTCTTTCTTTTCCTTTCCCCATCTTTCTTTAGATCAAATATCAGAACCAGATTTCTTACTGTTACAAAAAGTTACAAAGGAAAGGAGGAAGGCTAGAGTGAACCTTGTGGTATTGGATTAGAATCAGAGTTATATGTATGATGACATAGTTTTTAATACATATACAGACAGATACAGAAAGAAATACAGATACTGGGGGTGGGGGGGGTAGTACACATACATATATGTCCTACTTCAGCCTGCTAAGAAGGCCTAGGAGCAGTAACACCATAGAAATAATAAGCACATGTAGCACCTAGATTTGGTTTCTAAATACCATTCTCTGATAAAAGGAACCAGGGCTTCCTGGAGAAAAGGTTGATACCAGGACTGAGACAAGGAACGTACAAAATGAACATGGACCATTTTGTAATACTGGAAAATACGGAAATGCCTGCAAAAGAATTGAGGACGTTTCAAGAGGACACAGGAGCCAACCTTAGAGAAGCTCCCAATGGCCAAAGCTGGATCAATTTGGGCAACAAAATAAACAATTATAGCATAGGATTATAACCCACAGAATAAAATAAATGCTCATGACTCTGTACTAATACAAATTGAACAAATAAATACACAGGAAAGAAGGGACAACTCTTCCTTATAGAAGAATTTCAGTTAATAAATGTAGAAGGACTGAGGCAAATACAAAATCACTGTTAGGGAAACACTACAGTATAAATGCTGCAGGCACAATCCTCCCATGGATGCTAAAATTAGTGGGCTAAAGTTTAAGGAGAAATAGGATATTGGCAGAGTCTCAA
>NW_007729262.1:86490-90116 GCF_000696425.1 Galeopterus variegatus | reverse complement strand
AAGTATGTCCCCCATGGTATTCATCAATTATTAAGGAAAAACAGTAACTTTACAGTGGAGAATGCAGCAGACACCACCTGAACTGAGTGTGATTGAGGTTAATGTCACCAGATATAAGACACATTGACATCATGTACTACCTGTTTGATGCACTGTGACACACTGAAAAGGACACAACATCACTTCTGTGGTATTCCTGCTGAAGATATGTAAACATAACCTAATCATGACAAAACATCAGACAAACCAAATTGAGAGGCATTCTACAGAATAAGTGACAAGAACTCATTACAAGCATGAAAATCAATGAAAGACAAGGAAAGATGGAGGAACTGTCACAGACTGGAGGTGACCAATGAGACACAAAAACTAAATACAGTGTAGAATCCTAGAACAGAAAAATACATTAGAGGAAAAATTGGTGAGATTTGAATAAGGTGTGTACTTTAGTATTGTATCAATATTTAATTCCTGGTTTTGATCATTGTACTGTGGTTTGTGAGTTGTTACCATTATGGGAAGCTGGGAGAGGGGCATAGGAAATTCCTCTTCGATATTTTTTTTATAACATCTGTAAATCTAAAATTATTTCCAAATAAAAAGTTAAATAGTAAGGTGCATTGGTTTTAGACTATGTTGGTAGGTATGTATAGCCAACTCTTCTGAAGAAACAAAGGAAAGAGATATAATTGATGTCTGTCCATTGATGACTAGCCAATTAATAGATTATATCTATGTTGGCATTGATGTTGCCTCTTGTTATTACATTAATAGTAATTATCTCTAATAGGTTCTCTAGACTCAAAGTGTTTTAAAAATCTAATTACAAAATAAAAACAGTATTTCAGGGTTTCAGTATTTTAGCAGTCTTAACAAGAACAAGATACCAGATTTAAAAATAAAGTAAAATCCTGGGGCCGGCCCGGTGGCGCACTGCTACAGTGCGCCGCTTGGGAAGCGCGGCGGCGCTCCTGCCGAGGGTTCGGATCCCACATACAGACCGGTTCCCGCTCACTGGCTGAGCGAGGGGCGGGCGCAGCGCCGAGGGTTGCGATCCCGTTGCCGGTCCCGGTCCGGTACGGGCGCGACACTGAGGGTTGCAGTCCGTTGCCGGACACGAAAAAAAAAAATTTAAAAAAGTAAAGTAAAATCCTAAATTGAAACGGTTTGTTCGCACAATTATTTTGGTATAAACTGTTGGAAAAATTTAAAAAAAATAAAGTAAAATCCTAAATTGAAACGGTTTGTTCGCACAATTATTTTGGTATAAACTGTTGGACAGTAGCTGGCTCACACAACTTAACATGGACAGATTTAAAACTACCTGGCTACATGGGTATCTTTTTCAAAAATTTCTCATGTCTCTAAGTTAAGAAAGAGATTCACTCTCTATTATCCATCCTGTATAAGTATCACTTAGCAACCCCTACCAGGATTTGTGGGATGAATTTCCTTGACATGCCTTGATATGTTAGAATTACAGTACATACCTCTAAAACATTTGATTCACAAATCACCAAATAATAGCTAAATTAAAATTTTAACTTTTTATTGAAGTATACTATGGATACAGAAAAACATATATAAGTGTGCTTTTCATAAAATTTGAATTTAATGAAGTATTAAATTTTAAGTGCACTATTCAGTATTCTATAAGAGCAAGTTTGCTCAACTGGCAACTTCTTATACAGAAAGGAAAAAATTTAGTAGACTTTTTTTTTTTATATGTTTGTTAATTTAGTTTTGGTTTTGATCTTTTTCAGGATGTGGTGGATACACATCCTGGTTTCTTATACAGAAAGGAAAAAATTTAGTAGACTTTTTTTTTTTTTATGTTTGTTAATTTAGTTTTGGTTTTGATCTTTTTCAGGATGTGGTGGATACACATCCTGGCCTTACGTTCCTGAAAGATGCTCCAGAATTCCATTCCCGCTACATCACCACGGTAGGCTGAGTCCTCTTTTGTCTTAATGTAACTCCTTAAGTCACTTTTTTATCACTATCTAGTATCCAGGCTTTCAGATCTTTATGTAAAAGATAACATGGGCCATCATGATTATTTTAAGTGGAAGGAAGTTAGAGTAAAATTGAATTAATAATTTATTTATTTATATTTATTTCCCATTTTATATGGGCCCGATGCTTAAAAGAAGTCTTTTGCATACGAAAGTAAAGTAACATAGTCATTCTGTCTGTTTTTATGAAATATACCTTTCGCTGTGTTATGATACTAATATCTAGTTGATTTTAAGCATTTCCAAATAAGACTGAAAGGAATTTTCAACAGCCTGTCCTAGAAAAAGATGTGTCTTTAGTACCTCAAAGTTAGAACTGGAAATAATGAGAAATGGCGTGCGTGTAATCAGAAAACAAATCATGTAACAATTTAAAATAACATAATCACAATCCCCTGTTTTGTGAGGTGCTCTCACCGCCTGTTTCTCAGGCATAGCCTCATTTGATCAGTCACAGGCAGGGCAGGAGTCATGAGGGAGACAGCACAGGTCTGCAGCACACAGTGCAGCCATTTCATGCACTCTCTGCATGGCTCCCAGAGTCTCTGTGGGCATTCCATAGATCAGCCCCAGGGCACACCTCACGTTCACAGATACACTCAATTGAGGTGGCCCTTGCCTCTAGCTCAAATCCCTCAGCTCAGCTGCGCAGTTTCCTACAAAAACCATCCTCCTCTCATTCTTAGGGTACCGTTTGTTGGCTTTGGATGTATTGGGTTCTGCCAAATTAAAAATACTAGTTTTTTTCCTCCTGTAGAAACTTCATTCTTTGCTTTTATATTGGCTCTCTTCTATTAGTGTAAGACTTCATAAGATTTTATCTGAGCCAGAAGGTATCACTGTCATCTAAGACTATCTCAGAAGTTATTTTTGTCCATTAACCACAACACTGTACTAAATTACCTCCACCACAATCACTCTGACCCAGTTGCCCTCATTTCTCACTTGGATTACTTCTAATTGATCTCCCTCCTACCACCCTCATTGCCTTAAAGTCTAATCTCCACAAAGAAAACAGTTATCCTTCAAAACGTCAAGTTCAATTGTATCACTCCTCTGCTCAAACCCTCCAATATAGTGTTTCCTATCTCACTGAGAATAAAACCCAAAGTCCTTGCTAAGACCCTTCCCCATACCCCCCACACCCTCTGATCTTATCTTCTCCCTCCCCATCCTTGCTTACTCTGCTCAGACATGATGGCTTCCTCACTGTTCCTGAGCAGACCAAATCCACTCCTGCCTCAGGCGCTTTCTTCTTTGTCTTTCCTCTGCCTTGGAGTGCTCTTCCTACAGATTTACACGGTGTGTCTCCCTCACTTCATCGAGATACCCGCTCAGATATTTCCTTATTAGTGATGCCTTCCCTGATCACTTTCTATCTTTATTACCCTTCTTCTCCCTGTTTCCTCCCACACTTTCTGTTCTTTTGACCTGCTTTATTTTTCTTCTTAGCTCTTATCTTCTGATACTTACCTTTTTTGTTTATCATCCATCTCCATAATATAAACTCCATGAGAGCAGGGACTTTGTCTATATTTTTCACTGCTGAGTCCCATCCCCAGTATCTAGAATAGAGCCTGGCACATAAAAGATACACAGTAAATATTTATT
>NW_007729262.1:66940-85964 GCF_000696425.1 Galeopterus variegatus | reverse complement strand
CTGTTCTTTTGACCTGCTTTATTTTTCTTCTTAGCTCTTATCTTCTGATACTTACCTTTTTTGTTTATCATCCATCTCCATAATATAAACTCCATGAGAGCAGGGACTTTGTCTATATTTTTCACTGCTGAGTCCCATCCCCAGTATCTAGAATAGAGCCTGGCACATAAAAGATACACAGTAAATATTTATTGAGTGAATAAATGAAATTATTCATGCTTAAGAATTCTACATTATCCTATGGCAACATCTTGTGTCAAAATTTTTTTAAAAAGAATTCTACATTAGCTCTGGCTGCAATCCCAAAGGGAATTACTGGGTTCTGATTATTGCCTATTCTTTAAACTCTAGGGATATAAATAGCATAATTTAGAATCTTAAGAGTTAGAAAAGATCTTAGAAATATTCTAGTCCAACCTTCCATCAATTCAGAAAATGCTCTCTACAGAGGAACTTTTTTTTTAACTTATCAATATACATTGCAGTTGATTTTTGTGTCCCTTTACCCATTCCTCTTTCCTCCCTCCTCTCCCCCCACCACATCATATTTATTCACTCGTCTTAACAAGTTCAAGGAATTGTTGTGATTGTTGTGTCTTCTTCCCCCCACCCTTTATTTGTTTGTATATTTATTTATTTATTTATTTTTAGCTCCTACAAATAAGTGAGAACATGGTATTTCTCTTTCTGTGCCTGACTTGTTTCACCTAATTCAATTTAGAGAAAATTATATTAACTTCAGTGGTAATTGAATGGTATGGACTTACATCCATGTTTTTGCGGAGGAACTTTTTATTGGAATTCATTATTAGAAAAGATCTTAACAGAAGAGTAAAATAAAGATACATTTTCTTTTTCTATACTTTCTAATTTGGCATTCCTTGAAGAACCTGGACCTATGATGGTCTGTGGTCATCTAGCAAGTGGTTCCCAGGAAGCTTTATGATTTCAGAGTAAAAAGCCATGAAGCCATTTTGTCCACATGTAATTCACATTTTTTGAGACATTCTGTCATGTTAATAATCACTGAATACCTGTACCGGCCAGCCTTCAAAAACAAACAAAAAAATAGTCATTGAACAAAAAGAACTACACTGGTCAATTAATAGAATACAGTTAATTATCTCTGCTGTTGTATTTTCATGGTATTTGCATATCACTATTTGCATTTGTTAAATTTACACTTCATTGTTAGTATTATGCTGCTTTATCCCCAATTCACAAAAATGAATTCATCATTCAGTAGTAGTCATTAAAATGTAAAATACCTGTGATAAAATATGATGCTGTTTTGAGTTGCCGTATTATTAACATAAATAGTAAACAAGACGCAATTGGGAATATATAATGTGAATATGTATGTACTGAGATAAGTGAATAACTGCTGTTGTGATACCTGGTACTGCCACCCAAAAAAGAAAAGCGCATATAAAAAATGTAACAATGAATATCTGGAAATAGAATTTTATTAGACTGTTTATCTGTTCTCCCTAAAGCCTTTTCTGTTATGAAACTTGGTCAAATAATAAATTTGGCATGAAGTCATTGAAACTTTTGCATTATTTCAGAGTACGTACAGTGAGTTTTTCTAGAACAAATGCAAAATAAGATCTTCTAGTATGAAACTAACTAATTCTGTTATTAGGCATAAAAGTGACCAAACGAGAGGCATCATTCTGTACCCTGCTCATAGCAAAAAGAGAGGAGGTCACACTGTTTTTCACACTATTTCTAAGAAACTTGTGAAGATCAGCGTCAGAATTAATGACGAATATCTCAGAAAAAGCAAAGGGTTTTTTTTGTCTTATGATCCTATTGAAAGTTATATAACCTCAGTGGCAAACAGTGTAGAAGGAAATAATTTTTATTATATTTTCATGCTGGAATTACTCAGTTATTTCACTTTGCAGTAGGAAGAAACCACGGACAGTATGACTAAAATATTAGCTTATGTGCACTACGTATATGATGAAGAAAAGTTGGACAACTTATTTTCTACTTCTAATTGAAAACCTTTACTACAGGGAAAAACTTTTTATTTGTTCAATTAATTATTTTGTCAGCTGTTTTGCAAAGAAGGACCTCACTACCCAAATAAGACATCATACCTAACGTTAGTCCATATTCTCACTTATTTCCAGAAAGAGTTAGCAATTGAGAAATAAGCGTTTTCATATTGATTGAAAATTAAAATTAAAAATACCAGCAAATTGTAGCCCTTGAGTTTGCAGTTTTGCATGCTGTGCAAGGATTGCCAGTGAATAAGAGGCTCTGCTTATCCAAACTGATATATGCCAACTTTTGGGCAAAGTGATTCTAATGTGAGTTTTTAAAATAAGTAATAATATTTTAAATACTTCTTTATGACACTGGTGCTGTTAAGAAATAGTTAAGATACTCATATTTCTGTGGCTTGCTCATATGGTGTCTTAGTGATGTATTCAATATGATTGACCTGAATCCATCATTTCAGGCTAAAATGCCGGGATTTTAGTTGTCGAAGGCAAGGTAGTGATATTTCCTAAGATGACTAAGCTGTGGTGGAGACTGCTCATCACTAAGAGCTTATTAACTCTTTCCTCTCGAAAACTTTTCCTCTTGACAGAGAAAGAAATCATTTTTATTAGATACCTTTTTTAAAAGTTCAAATTCTACAGAAGACCATGAAGAAATACATTTCAGAGCCATATTAACCAAAGAGTGGATCAGGAATCCATTCACCACTCCCAAGTGGGAGAACCAGGCTTCCAGCATTTGAGTGTGTTCATCTGCACTCGGGTCATCTCCAATGAGCAATTTTTTGTAGTTTCTATGTCTGCATTTAATCCACTTGTCAAAAACTATGTGACATAGCCACCAAACACTTCCGTTCCTGGTGACCTATATTTGGAATTAGAGGTTTCCAATTTGATGGATACAAAGAAAAAAGGAAACTGACTTAATGATTTAGCTTGTCTATAAGTTAACTAGAGATCCCTTGATAAAAACTCGTCAAATTTCATTCTTCTCACTGGTATTAAACCATTATTCTAATTGTCATTTATTTTAAAATTTTGTTTGGTATTTTTAAAATTGTGATTAATTTTTATTTACCTCAAAATGGTCGACCAAAAGTTAGAAAAATAACAACTGTAATTAGTGTAGAACCAGCAGCTGCGTGCTTTTACCACTAGATGGTGGTCCTACCTCAGAAAATCGAAAGTGCTGAATCAGTGATGTGGAAACCAACAAATGTGCTGATGAAGTGGGGCCACTGAATAAGGAGATTTAGTCTATGGAAAAATGGAATACAAGTACATTGTTTTTTAGTATTGGATAAGTAGGTTTAGCAGAGGCTAAAAATAGGAAATGCCTAACAGTCAAACTGCAAATTTAAAAAATTCTGTCAAAAAGAACAAAAAAAGAAGAGGAGAAAACTAGAATAAGCAAAAATGAATACAGATTAAAGTTTAATAATTTTAAGTACTTACTTAAAAGTAAAGTACTAACACAGTACTTTACTTCCATAAATAATATAAAATATTTGAGCATAGAAATATAAAATTTAGATAGAAAACTCAGACTTTAAAATAAACTTATACAAAATCAAGTAATAAGAACAAATATCTAATGTTCAAGAAAGAAAAATTTGGTGTGATAATATGTATTGAAATTGACTTTAACTTGAGAGAAGGGATGTGGAATTATGATGAAATTCTTAATGTTTATTTTCATATATATAATTTCTGTGCTAAAAATCAACAATCTTTTTTATATGAACTTCAGCCAAGCTAATGCTAATAATACAATGTTGAGTAAGACACATTCTCTGTCCTGAAGGACCTCAGAGTCTGAGTGGTTGGGACCAATGTAGAAATTGGGCACCAGCTCGTCCCAGATCCCACCTAATACAGGAATCCTGTCAGCTTCTGCCTGAATACTTGTGGTGAAAAGAAACCTCACTACTTCATGCAGACCCATTGCTTCGGAGGGCTAATTTTAGGAAACTTTTCTTATACTGAAGCATTTCAGTATAAGGGCATTTCTATCCAGTAGTTCCAATTCTGCCCCATGGTGCAACCCAGAACCAGTCAGCTTCTTTTCCACCTGATAGTCAGCCATTCAGATCATGATCACATCTGCACTCTAGTCTTATTTTTCCTTCAAGATTAAACTTTACTACATTAGTAGTATCTTTCACAGTTCTTTTTAATATAGTTACCCTTCCCTCTTTTATGTTTTGTCACATTTTATATGCATTCTGTTTATAAATTATAGACAAAAATACTGATTTATGTGAAATACTAATTAGATACCTTTCTTGGGTTGGCATCCACATGCTGTGCAAAACTCTGAATAGAGTTGTTCAACTAGTTATGAAACCGACCCGTATTTCTCTGTCACAAAAGACAACACAAAAGCTGTTGTAACACAGCTTCCAAACCTCATTATTTTATCAAGAAATTATTGACCACCTGGTATATGCGAAGCATAGTATCAGACAGTGGAATGCAAGTCAAGAAAAACCTGGTCCTTTAGAGTTTGGAGGTGATAATAGTCAGGTGCACCAGTGTTTAGAATGTAACCACAGCAATGACTGAAGGACTCTTAGATGGCAGCTGGAGCAAGAAGGCGGAGCTCTTCCCCAGTCCCTGTCCAAGGTTTCCTGTGTGATGTGGCATTTGAGTTTGGTTCTGGACTCTCAGAAGAAGTTAGCTGTGATAGCAGGGGTGAGGTTGTGAATGCTGGGCAACAGAAATCTGGACCTTCATCCTGATGCTAGTTCTTCCCTGTTCTGTTTGAGAATCACTTTCTTGGCTGAAGAATCCAGAAGGAAAATGGTGATTTAGTCCCTCATTAGGCCTACTCTTTGGAAAGATGTCCAAATGTCGTCCCTTCTTTGTTCTTCTTACACCAAAATAGCTTGAAAAACAGATCTAACTTCTTCCATGATAAAAACCACCATGGATACAGGATTTCTGTATTATTAGAATCAAAATAAAAACCAGAGTACCAGATAAGCTGCTTAAATTGTTCTCACCACAGCTTCCTTTTGGAGAAAAAAATAATAGGCTAAAGGGAAATTAAACGGGTAGAAATAACTGCAGGTAAAATTAAGAGTGCACTGTGGCCTCCCACCTCCAGGACTACAGTCTCTGTCTTCCTTCTCCAGTCCTCCCCTACATATAGCACATACATCCCCAGTCTAGACACATTTGCTTCCCATCTCCTATCCAGGGTTGTCTCCAGAGTTGCACATCTGCTGAACTCATTAAAATGCTAGCTAATTACAAAGGTGTTCATGCCCACAACAAAGATCAGGATATAAATTATCCCAGATATATTTCAGTTTCTATGGAGTCTGGAAGACCAGGAGTCTTCAAGACTTCAATGAGTAAGGCTGTAATAATCAGAATAATACCCTCCTGAATCATATCACCTTGATAGCCATCCTTCTGACTGGTTAATCAATTGTTAAGCCAACACAGCAGATACTTCCCACCTCATTTGCCTTCTGAAAACATGCAGCCCAATAAGCATTACTTGGATCATTACCATGTAAATAAGAGGTAAATAGAGGAAGTGATGTGTTGGTAGCTGGGAAATGAAGACTTATGAGCAGAGAATTTTTTTTATTCTGCTCAGAAGTGTGGAGGCAGATTCAAAATATAGAGACGTAGATTAAAAAATATGAGGGGTCTTCAAAAAGTTCATGGAAAGATCTGTATTATCTTTTAATTCTGTTTTTCCATGAACTTTTCGAAGTACCCTCAGAGTGTCAATTTTTACTAGGAATTACACTTGACATAACCAAAAAGTCAAAACTTAAATTGGTTCCAGGTATATTCATAAGATGACCTTTGGTAAAGTAATAGAGATCTTTAATGTTTTTATTTGGTTTTGTTTTCCTTTTGGAACCAGGTTATTCAGAGAATATTCTACACAGTCAACAGATCTTGGAGTGGAAAAATTACTTCGACAGAGATAAGAAAAAGCAACTTTTTGCAAGTATGCCTCTCATTGGAATTCAGATATTAAGAGCAATTTAAATAATATTACTACTTCATTTAACAAATATTTGAGTGCTTACTGTATGCAAAGCACTGTCACTACTTTCAGTCATTAAGCATTTACCAAATACCTATAGTAAGGACACTGGGGTGTCTTGGGGGGACAAAGATGAATAGAATAACAGAGACCTCTGCCTGAAGGATGCACTGTAGAGCAAAAGAGAGAAGTACACAGATGGCCACACTTGGCTTGATAAATTCCACAGACATGTATAAAAGGTGCAGAGAAAGCTTCTCAGAAGGACTGGCATGTGATCTTCACCTTGGAGGATATCAGGGGTTTACCAAGATAAAAAAAAATTAGAAGAAAGAAGATTCCAGATAGAAGCAGCAGCATAAGCAAACGCCAGAAGCATGAAAGTGTCATGTTCGGGAACTACCAGTCTTAAGTGGCCAAAGGCTCCTCAGAGAGAATGACCAGAGATAAGGCTGGAGGGGTGGGCTGAGGCCAGGTTGGGAAGGGCCTTACAAAGGAAATGAAAGAATCTGGACTTGAATCCTTCAGCAATGACTCTTCATCCAGCTCCTGCTGGAGAAAATTGCTAAAAATTTCTTTTAAGAAAGAATATATTTCATTCATTTATATTATTTATTTTACTAAGTGAGAGAAAAGGTATTGACCACTAGTGGGAGCCTTTTACTGCGGTAATCTTCATGCCTGCTTGTTTAAGCTTCTGTAAACCTAAAGAAAATGGAATTGTTCACACTTGAAAGGAAATGAAATGTTTTATTTTAAATGAACATACTAAATGAAACTTAGGCTAATAAACACAATCTTATTTACTTTTTATTTTTTCCTATCTTCATCTGGGACGAAGTAAAAAAGACTTGGCAAAATTAGCAGTCCATGATGGATATACAAAAATTTTTTAATCCTAAAATGAACAGTTATTGTTGATATTAATTATATTTGTCAGGTGTTTGCCTGATGCCTGCCTAGGCTCTCCATAAGTAATATGGAATAGGTTAAGGTGGCAGTAATTCCATAACACTTCAAGAATGATAATAATCCATCACATTCCTGAAGTGCATTATAGTTTGTAGTTTCTGGATCATTATTATAATCCTTTTTATTTTAATGATAAAATTTGATGTTCAGATATAGTCGAATGACTTGTATAAGATCACACAGCAAGTAAGTTGCTGAACTGGAAATAGAACTCAGGTGTTGTGCTTCCTAGAGCATGATTTTTTTTCCACCTTCCTTTTCTTCCCTAGTCCTCTTCTTAGTCTTTATTTTATGGCATCCAATGGGTAAAAATCATAGCTACTTGTTTCTAAAGATTTGTTTTATTTAAAGCATTCTGCTTCATACATAGCAAATGGCATTTTATAAAACAAACCATTACAAGCAAGTTTGGAAAACAGAAGAGAAACTGTATTTTACCATCCTAACTCAACTAGCATCATTTTTATTGTGCTCTAGTCTCATTCATATGTATGTATACGGATTTTAGGACTTAACATAGTTCTTAGCGTGTACAATCTTGTTTTCTATATTTTGCACTTACATCATGGTTTTCCTTTGTTTTTTTGTAAACATTATCATTTTTTCTGGCTGCATAATCTTCCATTGAGCAGACGTGCTATCATTTAATAATTTACATTGTTTTCAATTTACCAAAGCATTTTGGTTTCCCAGTGTTTACATTTTGAAAAATAATTTTTATCAGAGTCATGCATTTGTATTAGGAAATAGTCCTTTGTCTCTTATAATGTTTTTCACCTTGAATTCCATTTTATCTTCTATTAATATTGATATGTTTTCTTTTTTGTTTACATTTGACTAGTACATATTTGTCTGTTTTAGTCCATTTCTGTTGCTTGTAATAGAAAAACCTGAAACTGGGTAATTTATAAGAAAACAAAATGTATTATTTAGAGTTTTAGAGGCTGGGAAGTCCAAAGTCCAGGGAACACATCTGCTGAGGGCCTTCTCTGGCAGTGACTTCAGCAAGGCAGGGTGTCACATTGCAAGAAAAGCAGAAGCAAGAAAGAGAGCTTCTCACTCGCTCTTTTAAAGCCATTAGAACCCCGCCCATAACCACCATTAAAGCGTCAGTGGATTAATCCATTCACTAGGACGTGGTCCTCACACTCCAGTTGCTTGTTCAAGGCCCCACCTTTCAATTACCATAATAGGATTTCCCACCCTCCCAACAGTCACAGTGGGGTTCAAACCACAATGAGCTTTGGGGAGATATCCAATCCACAGCATTGTCCATCTTTTTTTTTTTTTATTATTTCATTTTATGTGTATCTCTTATAGACAGCATACGCCTTGATCTATTCAAACCACAATGAGCTTTGGGGAGATATCCAATCCACAGCATTGTCCATCTTTTTTTTTTTTATTATTTCATTTTATGTGTATCTCTTATAGACAGCATACGCCTCGATCTAGTTTGGGGGGTTTGGTTTTTAAAGTCAATCAAAAATCTTTTAATGGGGAGATTTAACTCATTTATCTTTATTGCGATTGTTGATACAGCTGATTTTATTTCTGCCATCTCATTTCCTAAATTTCCTTATGGTTTCTTTTATTTTTCTTTCTAAATCTTTTATTTCTGAAAATGTCTTTATTTATCTGCCTACTTATATAATAATTTGGCTGACTATAGGATTTTGAATTCAAAATCTCTGGTTCGGTTTTACCTAGGGGTACACAGTGAGTCAGGGTACACCCAGCTTTACTTTCAGCTCAGGGCCCTGCAGCTCTACCTGCCATGCCTTCTATGCTAGGCCATCTTGTGTCATCACTATTGTATATTTGAGGGAACTTCAAAAAGTTCATGGAAAAATGGGATTAAAGATAAAAATAAAAAATATAAACTTTCTCAACATGAGCCCCATCAAGTTCAAGACACTTCTGTAAGCAATGACACAAGCCATTTAGTTCATCCCTAAAGAACTGAGGGTCCTGGGAATTTAACCGTATGCTGTAGGTTGGATGTTCCCCCAACCTCACTGTGGCTTAATCCCCACTGTAACTTTTGAGGGTAGGAAATCCTATTACAATAATTGGAAGGTGGGGCCTAGAAGAGGTGATTAGATTGTAGGACCATGCTGTAGTGAATGGATTAATAATGGTGATCGGGGGCATGGTTCTCAGGGTTTTAAAAGAAGAGCACATGAGAGCACAGAGCCTCTCTGCTCTGCCATTTTGCAATGTGACACCCTGCCATCACTGTTGCCACCGTCAAGGCCTTCATATGTGTTCCCTGGACTTTGGACTTCCCAGTCTCTGAAACTGTAAGCAATAAATTTTGTTTTCTTACAAATCATCCAGTTCAAAGTATTTTGTTATAAGCAACAGAAACAGGCTAATACAGAAAATTGGTACCAGAGAAGTGGGGTGTTGCTTACAGCAAATATATGAAAATGTGGAAATGTCTTTGGAACTGGGTGTTGAGGAGAGGATGGAGGAATTTGAAGGAACGGGCTAGAAAAAGTCTAGATGCTGGTGAAAGTTTAGAAGACAAGAAAACTAGGGAAGATTTGGAACTTTTTAGAGAATGTTTAAATGATGGTGAGCAGAATGTTGATAGAATGGCCTTTACTGCTCATATTTCTGAGAAGATCTCAAATGTAAATGAGAAGGAGCTTTTTGGATACCGGGGCAAAGATCACCCTTACTATGAACTGGCAAAGAAGTTGGCTGCATTGTGTACATGCCCTAGGACTTTGTGGAAGTTGGAACTTAAGAGTTGTGAACCAAAGTATTTGGCAGAAGAAATTTCTAAGCAGCAAAACATTCAGGAAGCTGCATGGCTACTTGTAACAGCCTATGCTACATTTTGGTGGCAAAGGCATGATGTAAAGCCAGAAATTAAAAAGAAAGCAGTGGTCAAAAAATTGGGAAACTTCAGCCTGGCCACAAAAGCAAGGATATAGCCCAGGGGCCCATTGCTAAGGAGATGAGTACAGAAGAATGGGATTATCAAGAGAAGGGGGGAAAAAGACCTTGAAGGCATTTCAGAGTTCTTGGAGGCTGTGTCTTCCATTACAGGCCCAGAGGCCTAGGGAAACAGAATGGTCTCAGGGAACAGGCCTAAGGTGCCATCCACAGGCTTACTGCCCAGGGCCATCTCAGGAAGCCGCTTCTAGCACCAACACCCCCATTGCTTTAGCTGCTCTAGCTGTGGCTAAATTGGCCCCAGGTGTGGCTGGACCTGCAGCTTTGAAAGATACAAGCTGGAAGCTTTAGCAGCCTCTATGTGGTGTTAGGTCTACGGGCTTGCAGAATGCCACAGCTGTGGGGACTTGGGAGCCTCCATCCTGATTTCAAAGGATGTATGGAAAAGCCTGGGGGCCCAGGAAGAGATTTGTTGCAGGGGCAGAGTCACTACAGACAGCCTTCACTAGAGCAATGCCAATTGGAAACATGGGGTCACAGTTGTAGCAGAAAAACCCCAACAGTACCATGCCTGGTGGAGCTGTGGGAGCAGGACTGCAATATAGATCCCAGATCTGTAGAGTTACCAAAGTGGAATGCCATCCTGGGAGAGCTGAAGTGTGGCCTGAAACCAGGAAAGCCATAGGAGTGAAGCTGCCCATGGACTTGGGGACCCAACCCCCACACGAGCATGCAGAGGACATTGAACATGGAGTCAAGGTACATGATTTGCCAGCTTTGAGATTTAATGACTGCCCTGTTGGGTTTCGGACTTGCTTAGCAACTGTTACCCCTTTCTTTTGGCCTATTTCTCCCTTTCTAAACAGGAATATGTACCCTTTGTTTGCCCCATCATTGTATCTTGGAAGTAGATAACTTGTATTGATTTCACAGATGGTACTTTGAACTCTGGACTTTTGAGTTGAAACAAGTTAAGATTTTGCAGACAAAATGAATACATTTGTGTGTGAAAAGGACATGAGTTTTGGGGTTCAGGGGGAAGAATGCTATAAGTTGAATTCCCCCTCCCAACCTCGTTGAGGCTTAATTCCCACTGTAACTGTTGAAGGTAGGAAATCCTATGGTAATTGTAAGGTAGGGCCTTGAAGAGGTGATTTGATTGTAGGACCATGCTATAGTGAATGGGTTAATAATGGTGGTCAGGGGCGTGGTTCTGAAGGCTTTAAAAGAAGAGCACATGAGAGGTTAGTCTCTCTCTGCTCCGCCATTTTGCAATGTGATACCCCTGGGTCACTGTCACCACCACCAAGACCCTCACAAGATCTGTTCCCTGGACTTGGACTTCTCAGCCTCTGAAACTGTAGGCAGTAAATTTTGTTTTCTTTATAAATTATTCAGTTCCAAGTATTTTGTTATAAGCAACAGAAACGGACTAAAACACCATGTCAGTGCAGTTTTTTTTACATTATTAACTGAAGAAAAATGGGTGCCCTTTAAAGATTTTTCAAGATTAGGAAATAAAAAAGGTCAAAAGGAGCCTAATCAGGACTATAAGGTGGATGCCAAATAACTTCCCATCAAAATTCTCACAAAATTGCCCTTGTTTGATGAGAGGAATGAGCAGGAACATTGTCATGGTGGAGAAGGACTCTCTGCTGAAGCTTTCCCAGGCATTTTTCTGCTAAGCTTTGGCTGACTTCCTCCAAACACTCTCATAATAAGCAGATGTTATTGTTGTTTGGCCCTCCAGAAAGCCAACAAGCAAAATGCCTTGAGTATTCCAAAAAATTGGGATGACCTTTGCTCTTGACCCATCCACTTTTGCTTTGACTAGACCACGTCCACCTTTTGGTAGCCATTGCTTTGATTGTTATTTGTCTTCAGGATGGTACTGGTTAAGACATGATTCATCTCTTGTTACAATTCTTCGAAGAAATGCTTCAGGATCTTGATCGCACTTATTTAAAACTTCCATTGAAAGCTCTGCTCTCATCTGCAGCTGATATGGGTACAATAGTTCTGGGACCCATTGAGTGGAAAGTTTGCTCAACTGTAAATTTTCAGCCAGAACTATGTAAGCTGAACCAGTTGAAATGTCTGTGGTGTTGGCTATTGTTTCTGCTGTTAATCATTGGTCCTCTGCAATTAGGGTATTCTTAGTCCTGAATATGGAAATTGATGTGCATGGTCTGCTGCTGCAAGCTTCATCTTCAACATCATCTTGTCCCTTTTCAAAACAAGTTCTCCACTTGTAAACTACTGGTTTCTTTGGGGCTTCGTCCCCATAAACTTTTGGTAAAGCATAGATGATTTCACCATTCTTCCACCCAAGCTTCCCCATAAATTTGATATTTGTTTTTGCTTTTATTTTAGCAGAATTCATGTTGCTCTGATAGGGGCTGTTTTCAAACTGACATCTTATCCTTCTTAGTGCCTTAAGCTAGATATTCTTCAGACCTGTGATAACAAGTTAGTACAAGTTTATTTTGATACAAAAAAAAAATTTGCATTTCATGTGTATTTTTTTTATAATACGCATTTTCCCTGAACTTTTGAAGACCCTTTGTGTAAGTAACCTCTATGGTAAACTTGATTTCATTACAAAACCAAACCTACCTGTGGATGCCCACTCTTCTTAATATTGCTCACAAAGCAGTGTTAGTTTATAGCCATGTAATTAAGCCTCATGTCTAATTGTTCTGTGCTTGCCAGTCTGGTGACCTTTGACAGGCTGCAGTTGCCCAGTCCTTCCCTTTTCCTGCTTTTATATCCTCCACAGCATCTTGCCCTTTGCTAAGTATATTATAGAGCTTAATAAATGCTTATAGATTGATTAGTTGATTAAAGGTAGGATGAGGTTGCCTATTAAAAAGTTCTTGGTTTCGGGCCGGCCTGGTGGCGCACTGCTACAGTGCGCCGCTTGGGAGTGCGGCGGCGCTCCCGCCGAGGGTTCGGATCCCACATGCAGACCGGCCGCTCACTGGCTGAGCGAGGTATGGGCGCAACACTGAGGGTTGCAATCCCGTTGCCGGTCCCGGTCCGGTACGGGCACGACACTGAGGGTTGCAATCCGTTGCTGGTCACGAAAAAAGACAAAAAGGAAAAAAAGTAAAATAAAAAAAATAAAAGTTCTTGGTTTGGTACCATAAACAAAATTTTAAATTCAATTTAAAACAAAACTTCACTAGAATTCTGTACAATGGCCAAATCCTGGTTATTAATAATTTTAAAATTAATCCTTCTATTCATACCATTTCAGACTCTAGCCCTTTTGGAAGAAGAGGAAGATATAAACCAAATCACAGATTACTTCTCCTATGAACATTTCTATGTTATTTATTGTAAATTCTGGGAACTAGACAGTGATCATGACCTCTACATCAGCCAGGCCGATCTATCTCGATACAATGACCAGGGTGAGTGATCTATAGATGCTTAGACTTAACCATTTTGAAGAGTCATGTAAACTGTCCCTACTCATTATGAAAAATTCCTATTTGTTAAATTCTATATCTAATCAAGTCCTCTTTATAGAGCCAAGAATTTTTAAGTAGGAGTGAAGGAAGATAATTTAATTTTTTATTTACAGTCCAGATGTAGGAGAAGGGATTTGGAGGTGAGTAAGCAATTATAGTCTTAGTTCTGACGAAGCAGCAAGTCTTTATAGTGATGTGTATTTTCTGATGAAGAATTTGAATAAGATCCACACCTGCATGAATCTGTTTGAAAGAGAATATGTATACATCTTTATTAGCTTTCCCATTTAACAGTATTTCTATAAAAGCCAAGGATGAAAATAATGTTTCTAACTTGACAAATTTTATTTTCAAGGACTCATAGAAACTTACTTTTTGGAATTTAGCTCCAGAAAGATATTTTCTCTGCAGATGAATTTTGTATTCTTTCTTTTATCAGGAAAAAAAATTAGATATTACCCCTTTTGCTTCATTATCTTTGAATTTTGTATTCTTTCTTTTATCAGGAAAAAAAATTAGATATTACCCCTTTTGCTTCATTTTTGCCAGCAGTTAACTTAGACCCTATTGCTTACTGATTTTTAATATTCTATTTATTTATTTGTTTGTTTATTTATCTATTTATCTGTTTATTTATTTATCGATCGATCGGCAGCTGCCTGATATGGGGTTCCAAATCCGTGACCTTGGTGTTATACGGCTGTACTCTAACCAGCTGAGCTAACCAGCCAACCCCAGTTTAATATTCTTAACACCAAGATATATTGATTCATTATTCTCTCATATGATTGTCCCTGTTCTATCCTTAAAGGTGTCCTCAGGCACTGTTGGTTTTTTAATCAGACTTTAGATTTTTACATGTAGCAGAGTACAAATCTTAAATAAATGCATTGGATTTTGTTTCTTTTATTTGATATATCTGTGACTAATGGCATGCACCTTAAGAAAAGGCTCATTGTATGTGATGTCAAGTTCCATAGAGCTTTGCATATTTAAGAAACTGAGTTTTCGCTCTTAAATTTTCGGGTGCCAAGCAGACATCGAGGGGAAATACTCAAATGTACCTATTTGATAAACAAACATGTTAGTACTCTTACCTCCCTTCTTCAAGTAGTGGTAATCTTCTTGTCACCAGAATAGCATAAAGATGAAGATATACGTACAACTATCAGGTCAGCTTTATTAGCTACGCACCTTCCTATTACCAATGAATACATCATCTGTACAATATGAACCATTCTACAGTAGTCATGTACAACCCTATGGGCTCTAAAGCTTCCTGTCAGGCTGATATAACCATAATTCTCATCGAGTCTCCAAAATATTGTATATACTCAGATCACAACTCACTAGAGCCATGTTAATGGGATGAAGTCCAGAAAAGCAGGCATCTAGGCCTACATTATCCACTCACCAAAGTATCCTTAATGGCACTACATGGAACAACATGATTTTCAGTTTTAGGAGGCTAAACCTTTCAAAGCTAAAAAGGCCTTTTTAAAAAGACGTTAATTTTGGAATTAAATATCCTTGCCTTTTCTATGTAGTTCTCTTTTTTTCTATCTACTACAAATTATTAATCCCATAAACCAATGCTCAACAAAGTATAGAGGGTCTTTCATATAAGCTTTTGTGTGTGGCCAAACATGGCTGTATTGACATACGTATTCCCAACTTTCTTCAGCCTAACTAATTTACCTTTGTATTGACTGTACCTGACTGTGCAGATGTAGATGCTAACTCCCTAATGACCTCATCACTGGTTCTGAAATTTTAGCGTGCATGCCGTTGCCTGGGGCACTTCTTAAAAGAACAGGTGTGAGATCCCTAGGCATTCCTTTTTTTTTTTTTTTTTTTTAAAACAATGTCTTTGCTTATTTTGAATTCACAGTGAGGTACACTACAATGAATTTTCTAGGCTCTATCAACAAAAAGCAACATACTACCTTAAGATACAGTTGTCTCTGTCTGTGAATAAAACTTACTGATGGAATTTTTTTTTAATTTCATTATATCATGTTATATTCTGGACTCTTAGAGAATGAGAATATAGGAAAAGTATGTTTATGGTATGTCTCGTTATGTTTTTAAAAATTCTACTTGAAAGCACTTTCTATTGTTTTACTTTTATTTTATTTAACATTGTTTGAGGAGCTACACATTCAGTTCTCCCTTGAATTTAACACTGGGATAAAATTTATCTTGTTTCAGAGGAAAATTTATCTCATTTTATTGGATAACAAGAATCAATACAAATTCTATACATTTTTGTGTTAGTTGTCAGGGTGTTCAGAATTAACTTAGCACTCAACTATATTAATACTTCCCGGATATTAGACACATTCATTTGCCTGTTCTTTTAAAAATTTATTGATTAATAGATAGTAAACCACCTCAAATTCTTACTTCCAAAAGTATAAATTATACATAAGTAAAAATTTAACTATTCATATTCTCACCATAGAAGATTGTTATGGTTTAGCTTTTATAGCTAATGAAAATCAACTTACCAAGAGTATTGCCTTTTTATTGAGCATGTTTCTTATTAGTTTTGTAATTTCTTATTCACATTTAGCTTCATCAAACAGAATTATTGAAAGGATATTCTCTGGAGCAGTAACAAGGTAAGAAGTTTAAATCTGAGTTTAAAAATTAACTACAAGTAATACTGTAACAATCTCATTTTAACAAGTCTTCCTGTGTAATTTGGCAGTGCCACTGGGCCAAGTAATAGCCCACAACACATATAGTCATGACTGTAATACAAAACAGTAACTCTTTAATACGAGTATTTGTCTATATCTTGATACAGGTAACAGTACTTGATCTCAGTGATTATTTGCATTCAAATTAGAAACCAGATTTTTTTTTTCATATTTGCAAATTCCTTCTGGTTTCACCCTCTAGGCCTTTGAAAACAAAACAGGCCACGCAAGGGTTGCCCTTTATGAGGTATCCAGCATTCTAATTTTTAAAAATTTAGCTAAATTTCCAAAGAAGAATATTACTTTATTTCTCAGTTTATCATCATATTAAATTTGTCTGAATAATTGCTCAGGAAATTTTATAAACGTGTTTTCTTCAGGGGAAAAACAGTACAGAAAGAGGGAAGAATGAGCTATGCAGACTTTGTTTGGTTTTTGATCTCTGAGGAAGACAAGAGGAACCCCACCAGGTATGAATTCTGAGTTTCCTTTGCCAAGATGTTTAACACATGCCAAAGCTTGAAAAAGTCATGACACATACCTGGTGAAGCCGACTCAACTTGGGTATACTAATATGGATTAGACTTAGTCTCTGTTCTCTGAGAGCTCTCAGTCTAGGAAAGGAGACAGGCACTCAATCCGTAGTCATGGCATATCAGGAGAAGTGCTGTTACCCACAGAAACAAAGGTGAAGTGACATGTAAGCTGGCCCTGAGGGTTAAGTAGGACTAGTAAACATTTACACAAAATGTGACAATAGGTACTGTAGATTTTACTTGTTCTATAATCTTAATGGCTCAGTAGTAAATTGGAGAGGGAAAGAAAAGCAAATTGTGGGTGACATATAAGAATATGTCCTCATTTTCCCAGTTGGAATCATCTCTCCCTTTCTTTGACACTCTCAAACATACTTTGATATGTGGTTGTGAATTTATGTATCTCTTTTTCCCCTCTACTCTGTTAGTTAAGTCAAAAATCTGTGTATGTCTGCTTTTTATTCCTAGTTTGTGTAACTCAATGCTCTGTACACAGTTTGTGCTCAGTACCAAAGGAGGGAGGGGCAGCAGTCTGCTGCTTGCAGGTATAATCGACTCAGTTATCTTCATATTGGTTCACAAAGTTACCTAAATGTTGGATATGTTGTTTGGAAATCACTGAAATAGAAATAAAAATAAGCCATTTCTTTAGGCAGTATGTTAGATTATTTTTGAATAACTTTATTTTTCATTTCAAAAGTAGTAATCATTATAGATGATTTAGAAAACATGATAAGCAGAAAATAAATTTTAATACTAGTAATTCTAATACCCAGGAAAAAAACACTATTAAAAGTTGGCATATATCATATATAGTCTTTGTCATATATACTTTCATGTACTGTTTATACTTTTAGATTATTTTCATTGGGTTAAATCTTAATTGCCAAAAACTCCAAATTTTTCATGTAATGCTCTCCTAAATTTCCTATAATAGTCATAGCTAAGTAGTTGTAACATCCAATATTTTTTCCATAGAATAAATTCCCAGAGAGGAGTTGCAAAATTAAAAGGTACAGACATTTTTTAAAAAAGAAAGATAGTATCAGTTTACACCTTTATCAACAAGGTATTAAGCATATTTCCCTGAACCCTTTCTAATACTAGGTATTTTCCTCTGAAAAAAAATTTTCCAATTTGATCAAATATTCAGTATTGTTTTAATTTGTATTTTTTTGATTACCAAGAAGGCTATGGGTATATATATATATATATATATATATAGAGAGAGAGAGAGAGAGAGAGAGAGAGGCCATTTTTATTTCATCTTAGGTGCCTTGTCTTTTTATATCTTTTGCACATTTCTGCTGGATTAATTTTTTAGAGTTTATTGTTTGATCACAAATACACATTAAGTATTAAAAATTATAAAATACATGAAATCAAAAACCTTAAATTCATTCATAGTTCCATGACCCATAATTAACATGCTGCTTTATGTCCTTCTGCTCCCCCTTGGCCTCCCACCCTTTCTCCTTCCCTTCTCCTTTTCCCCTCTTCCACTTTCCTTCCCTTTTCCCCACCTTTCTTCTTCTCTTCCTCCTCCTCCTCCTCTTTCCCCCTGCCCCAAATGATATGGTATGATAAATAGGATCATACTGTACATAATTTTGTAACACAGTTTTTCACATTCAGTATATTTGCATGACAGGAAGTGTGTGTGTGCATATATATATATATATCGTTTATCATTAATGCATTATTTTGAATGTTTGGGATTGTTTCAGCTAGATTACATTAATTTCCAAAGATCGAGGACTGTGTTTTTGGGTTTTCTTTCTTGCCATTTTGGTGTTCTGTTTACCCTCTCAATCTCAATTTCATTTTTTATCTTTCATATTTCCTTAAGTATGGAAAAGCTTCCTCAGACATTTCCCATCCATGTTTTTGTTTTTGATTTGCAACTGGCCAATAAGAGGATCCGAAGCCTTAATCATGTTGTTACCAGCACGTTTTTCTCTTTTTGGAACTCCTGTTATCTCACAGGAACAAACGAAAAGAACCAAAAATGGTAATTGGGAAGGTTAATATAATAACTTCTGTGAATATATACTTCCTCTTCTTTCATCTCTCATCTTCAAAAAAGCATAAAATTATATGTAGTAATTATTACAACGTATTTTTGAGTTTGTAATATATATAACAATAATTGCATTAAGAAGGCAGAAGAGGGAATAGAGCTAAATAGGAGTCATATTTCAGTATCTCAGTGGAATTAAATTAGTATGAATCTTAAGTAGATTCTGATAAGATGTATATGGCAAGCCCTAGAGCAACCACTACAAAATTAAATAAAAAATACACAGTAGGGCCGGCCCGGTGGCACACTGCTACAGTGCACCACTTGGGAGTGCGGTGGTGCTCCTGCCGAGGGTTCGGATCCCACATACAGACCGGTTCC
>NW_007729262.1:53751-66330 GCF_000696425.1 Galeopterus variegatus | reverse complement strand
TGCCGGTCCCGGTCCGGTACAGGCGCGACACTGAGGGTTGCGATCCGTTGCCGGACACGAACAAAGACAAAAAAAGGAAAAAAAAAAAATACACAGTAAAAGAAAATAAAGGATTAAAATGTTAGAAAATATTCAAATGATATAAAAGAAAAGAGTAAAGGAACAGTTTTTTGTTACATTTTAAATGGTTTTAGGAGTATTCAATCAGTTTCCCCATGAATTTAATGCAGGAATAAAATTTGTTCTCTTTTTTGTGGACAGGCTCTTGCAAACCCTCTTTTTTTTTTTTAAGTTTATTTTTTTACATTCTAAGTTGTAGAGCAGTTGGGGGGGAAGGGAAGAGGGGAGGGGGAAAGAAATAGGATGAGAGAAGGACGGAGAAGGAGGGGCATGGTTGAGGCCTGTGGTATCCCCCTCATTCCTTCAGGGGAGACCAGGGGGCTTCCAGTGGTGGCTTGGTCATTGCTGGACTGAGTGCAGATGTCAGGGGGTATGGCCAAAGCCTTTGGCCCCCCACCGCCCCAGCTTGGGATCCCAGGACACTTCCTGAGGTGGCTCGGTGGTTGTCACTGAGCTGGTTGCAGGTGTCGGGGGGCATGGCTGAGGCCCCTGGCCCTCCCCTCTCCCTGGCTTGGGAGCCCAGGGGGCTTCTGGTCGTTCTAGACTTTATGGGTAGGGTATTCTTTGGTCATGTGAGACCTTTACTAGTTAATATCAAACTTTGTCTCTGGTCTGTGGGTATTTTGTTTTTTCTTTCAGTTCTATGTTGGATTATTCACTGTTCCTACCACTGAAACTCTGCGCTGTAACTAATTCGTTGTCCTTTGCTTACTTCTAAAATGGGGGAACTTCCTGTGGGGACCAGTACTTGATCTCTGTGGTTGAGCTAAATTGCTACTTTGCTGCTCATTCCTTGGGGAAGGCTTTTTGTGCAGCTCAGGTTTTAATTCCAGGTAGCATGAGATCCAGTACATCCATGTTGTGTAGAAACTCTGGTCTGGACCTGAGTCTTTTCAGCAAACTGCTCCCCCTGCAGTTCTATATTCCTGACCAGTCTACACTGAGTGGGCATGTGCTGATTGGACGGCAGATCAGCTGTCCTTGCTGTACCCCAGTGTTCCCCTGGTGGGCCTGTCTCCCCCACTGCCCACACTCCAAACACTTCCCATGGGGTGAGCTGTGCATCAGTCCCTTGTGATGACTTGCTGGCCTCTGAGTGGCTCCTTTTTTTTAGTTGGTTGTGCTTCCTTACTACCGTTTGGGTCCATGGGAACCCTGTTTGTGGGCCTGCTGGCCTGTGGGCCACCAAGGCCCTCTTTTCCCCTGCCACCTCCAAGCAACTTCATATGAAGGGCACAGCTCTGGCTTGTGCAAGCTCCTGCTCCTGTGCTCACCAGCTCCAGCCTTGAAGTGGGGCTCAAAATGGTGGAAGTTATCCTTTCTTTCTCTCATTGTGGCTTCTACTGCCTTCATGAACTCCATAGGTCTCTCCTTCTCTTCCCCTGAGCTCTAGAAGCCCCAGCTTGACTATCATTCCTTTTTAGTAGTTGTAAATTTGTTGATTTGTGGGAGAGAGTGATGCTGGGGACCGTCTATTCTGCCATCTTGACTGGAAATCGCAAACCCTTTTTTAGTATGTCCTTTAATCCTGCTCTCCTGATTTTTATCACATTCTGCTTCTGCCTTAGTCATCTAAGTGTCATCTCCAACAACTATCCCATTCACCTTTGTTATGCCTGGAGGCACTAGTTCCATGCCTTAGAAAGTAGTAGGTGCTAAAATATGCATACTGAATATACAACAGAAAGTATATTTAAATAGTTACTCCCTAAGCAATAATGGAGTTTCCTATAACTTTCTTCTTGGGTAGCTTATAGAAGTTTATTATCAGGTATAAGAAATCACTGGTCCAGAACTTAATTTCATCCAGTCTAAGAAAACCAAGGGCAAGAAGTAATCTTGCTTATATCTACAACTGTACAAATACAATTTGTTGTTAATATTATTATGCTTTGAAAAACTAAAAATTTATGGAAAATATAGTGAGAATTTAACACTGGTTCTCTCTGGGAAGTTCTTCTATGTGCTTTTTTGTTTTCCAATTTTCCTGTACTGAATAGTCATTACTTTTAGGCTCTGAGAAGATAAGTTACCTTTGGCAAGAAAAAAAAAAAAAATAGAAAATCTCATTTGAAGAAACTTTAGAGAGTATCAGTACTTCCAATAAGAAAATTCCCTCTAAACATAGCCTACATGTGTTTAACCATCCATCCAGCCCCTTCTAAATTTTCAGGGTCAAATAACTATCCACCAAGGCAGCCTGTTTCATTTTTCTAGGTCTACATCTAAAAACATCTTCTCTCTTTTGTATAATACTTATGCTCTCTGATACTCACAGTATCACATCTGATTTATCTACCACATCTTTCAGATATTTAAAGGCTGCTATATCATGTGCCTTTGTCAAATATTCAGGCAATATATCTCCTTGCATTCTAGCTTTCTTTTTCTCTTATGGACTATTACAAGAACTAAGTATAGCTTTACTTATTGTGTAGACTCTTTCATCTGAGTTCTTAATTGAAAATGCAAGTGACTAAAGTACTTCAATTTACATTTCTCAGCAAAATAAGTTGCCTTTCACTTCAGTCCTTTTAGGTCTTTGTCAAAATACTTTCTTCCTTTTGATTTTGATTCTCTTAAGATAAGTAATTAGGAATCTCAAGACACCAAGAAATTCAAGGGACCAGTCAAAGGACATTCTCCTGCTCCTTTTGAAACCATTAATACTGAAAAAGAAAAAAAGACGCAATGGTATAACACTTTTATTGTAGCCCTCTGCTTATTAAGATCTATGTCTTCAAGGTTTTTCCCATAATCAGGACTTGTTTCAAAGTGGAGCAGTATTCTGCCCCTTTTATAACTCGAGAGTAGATATGATATGACTGGACCTCACCATGGCCAAACTATTACCTCATGTTTACTGAATCCAATGAATGTCCCCTCTGTTCTTTAGTGGTAAAATTAAACATCAAGATGGTACAATTTTTAAAATATATTTCTCAAAAGAACTTTGCAAGTACAGTATTATATGTTCAGTTTGTTGCAATATGAAAAATTTATCTTTCTCAGAAAAGGTACACAAAGATCTTAGTGTAACTTACTTGAAAACAGTTAATAGTCACAACTTAGTTATTTTCACCTTTCGATCCACAAGAGATTTTTATTTCATTTATTTATTTATTTTTGTTGGCTGGCTGGTGCAAGGATTGAACCCTGGACCTTGATGTTATCAGCACCACACTTTAACCGACTGAGCTAACCGGCCAGCCCCAAAAGAGATTTTTAAAAACCATTAAATGTATAGTGGTTCTTAATATGGTTTCAGGCCTACCTGAGTGGAATTTGACGAAGGATCTCCTAGAACCTTCTCTTGAGAAGTTTTACTTTGCTATGAATTAGTGGCTTTTTAGAAAAATATTGTTCCCCCAATTAATATTGTTTGCTTCAAATCCTGTGATTAATTGATGACATAGCTATAGATGCTACTCTAAGTGACAGTGCTATATGATATAGCGGCCATAATAAAGAGTGAACAGACTTCTGAGTGAAGTTAGTAACTTAACCACATGTAAGACTTTTTGTCTTTCTTGAAACCCCACTAAAGTGCCAGTAAAGAGATTTTTTTAAAGGAATAAACCTACAATAAAAAAGGAAATAGGAGATGAGATAATAAAATAAAGGTGTAGAAACTAGAAAGCAGATAAACTTAGCAGTCTGCCTGAATCCTAAGCCAGTAGAGGTAAAAACCAAGAATCAATCTGATATGTCCAGCAAAACCTCCAAACATTCAGGACTTGGGGGTACCAAGAACCTTGGAAGTCGGGGTGTGGTAAAGGTGAAGCTAAAGGCAGGGAGTTTACAGAACGTTTGTTTAAAAAAAAGTTTCATATCCTCTACTCTTCCAGATCATACACTCTACCCTGGTGTAAAACTAGGACTTTATTCCTTAGAGAGTATAAAACAGAATCTCTCTGGACTGGGGAGCATTGGCACAGTTGAAGGTGTGGATGCCATATTGAAAACAGATTGAATGAGTACACATATACTGAATGCACAGTCTTCGTTCCTCACTGAACTGACAGAATGCTGTCGATCTGCCCAGAACCTCCGAGCAAGAGACTAAAACATGCTTTTCTGAGGAATTTGACTAGCCCAAGAATAAAGTCCTGAAGATTTGACATTGGGTCATCCCCAAGGAAAGAGCCCAGCCAAATCATTTTATAGTAAATCCCAGAGTCAACAAACCCATAGGTTAGAACTTCCAACCAGCTTTTTAGCACCTACAAATATGAGCAGAGAACAAAGGATCACTAGATACCTGAGTAAAACCTCTTACATAAAAGATAGAGACCAAACAAATGGGGGGCGGGGAGGGGGGGAAGGTAACTTAGATGAAACAGAGGCTTTCAGAGAAAAGAAAAGTTTAACAACAACAAAAAAGACAGTGATTAATATCCTCAGAGAGATGAGAAGAAATTACATTCACAGAACATGAACAGAATGGTACTTTTTATAAAAGGAACATTTGGGGAATCAAAAAAACTCGGGGAAGTAAAAACTATGAGAGCAGAAATAAAAAACACTGTTTAGAAGATAAGTAAACCTTCTAGAAAAAACAATAAAAAAAGATGACACAATAGAAAAAGAGATATGATATGAAAATCAGAGAAGCGGGCCAAAAAGTCCAACATAACTGGAAATTGAAATATGATGTAAGCCACATATGTAATTTTAAAATTTAGCCACAATGAAAAAGTAAAAAGAAATAGGTAAAATTAATTTTAATTATATATCTTTCTATTTACCCCAGTATACCCAAAATGTTACCATTGCAACATGTAATTAATGTAAAATATTGATAAGACATTTTACTTTCTTTTTTTCATACTGTCTTCAAAATCTGTGGTTTATTTGCACTTAGAACACATCTCAAGTTAGACTAGCCACATTTCAGATGCTCTGTAGACTTCAAAGAGAAAAAAACAAGTTACAGTCAAAGAATCAGATATCAGCATGACTTTAGACTTCTCAGCAATACTGGATAGATAGATAGATAGATAGGAGACAATGGATCAATGCCTTTAAAAATCTGAGGAAAAGGCACCACCAATTTTTAATTCTATAACTAGCCAACATACCGGCCAAGAGGATAGAAAAAAGGCACTTTCAAATGTCCAAGATCTCACAAGATGTACCTGCTGTGCTCCCATTTTTTAAGAAGCTGCTGGAGACCATGCTACCCCAAACAAGGTAGTAAACAAAGAATGAGGAACATGTGAGATACAAGAAACAAGAGAAATGCGAAAGGGATCCCTGGATGAAACTGTGAACCTGGGCCTAGAGACCAAGTAGTTCAGATTGGAGAAGGTCAGAAGGACCCAAGGAAGACATCATCAAGAAAATGCAATTGATAGAATACCTGATGGGACTGAGTATGGGGTTAGACAACTGGCAGAGATTTGGGGGTTGAATTAATAACAAGGACACAGAAAACTAAGCAAATAAGACATAAAAGAAAAATGTAAAGTTTTAAACTCTGAATGTTGAGCGATTTAACTGTATTAAGAAAACAGGAAGGGCATGTAGGTAAAGTGGAGGGAAGTGGTAAAAGAGCTAAAAACTCATCTTTGATGGTGTGAAATTAATACACATTTCTTAAAACAAATATAATAAAGGAGTAATATAGGCATGTTCTCTGAAAATACGAAGGTAGAAAACAAAAGAATTGGGTGTTGAAAGTGGTTGGTTGTGGGATGGGAAAATAAAAGAAAGAAGGAGTCTGCTATTTTTTCTAATAAACTTTGTAAAACTATGTCTAAGTCTAGAGTATATGTATGTATAACTTTATTTTAAAAAAAACGTGGGCAATAGTAAATCTAGGTGAATAGAGGACATTTACCCCGCCCATGCTAAGAGTCTGCTATTTTTTCTAATAAACTTTGTAAAACTATGTCTAAGTCTAGAGTATATGTATGTATAACTTTATTTAAAAAAAAACGTGGGCAATAGTAAATCTAGGTGAATAGAGGACATTTACCCCGCCCATGCTAATGAGTGTCCTCATCTCTTAGCATTGAGTATTGGTTCCGCTGCATGGATGTGGATGGAGATGGCGTACTCTCCATGTACGAGCTGGAGTACTTCTATGAGGAGCAGTGTGATCGGATGGAAGCCATGGGCATTGAGCCCTTGCCATTCCATGATTTGCTATGTCAGATGCTTGACCTGGTGAAGCCAGCCAGCGACGGTGAGAACAAGTAAAGGACCATACGTGCTGTTCCCCTGTGTGACAGAGTGAGGCACATGATCCTAGATTATCCAAAATTACTTAACTTTACAGAGTCTTCCATACAGGCTTCCCAAGTACTAAAGTGCTTAAAGTTTCTCCTTGACTATTAGTGTAGAACCAGTAACTGATGGCAAATCCACTGTTTAAGAAATAGGATTTTTCTAGAGACAGGAAGCAGATTAGTGGTTGCCATGGGCTTGGGGGGTGAGGGGAGATGGGGAGGGACTGCTTCGTGGGTACAGAGTTTCCTTTTGGTGTGGTGATAATGTTATGGAACTAGATTGTAGTAATGGTAGTACAACATTGTGAGTGAATTAAAAGCCACTGAAATTGTACACTTTAAAATGGTTATAATGGTGAATTTTATGTTACCTTCATTAAAAAAAAAAAGTGGGAGTTTTATAATAAAATAAACATGTACATGTACTTTTAGACTTCAGTGAAAATTTTTTTCTCTTACCAAAACAGGTCTTGATAAAATTTACCAGGTTTATTTGTTTTTATGTAGGCAAAATAACTCTGCGAGATCTGAAGAGGTGCAGAATGGCTCACATCTTCTATGACACTTTCTTTAATCTGGAGAAATACTTAGACCATGAACAGAGAGATCCCTTTGCAGTCCAGAAGGTAGTTTTGAAAAAAATTTGTTACTAACTTTTAAAAATATATAGCAGGCACATCTGTGTTAGAAAATAAAATGATTGAACTGTACCACTAATTTGTGGGATCCTGTGGTGAATAGCTTTCTCCATCACAGTGAAAACTAGAACCTCTTCATGATAGACAACCTTCAGATAATTTAACACTTTTTTCAAGTGTTGATGATTGCTGTGCATAGCTATCAGTTTTGAATGCCATTCTTTATCTGAATAGAGATGAGTACCCTTCCCCATACACAAAAACCTGTGGACCTTCAAAAAATCTTGGACATATGATCCTTGTTCAAAAACAGAACAGAATATCACTACTTGCTCCTATTATTCCCTGGTTTCAGAAGTAAGAATTATGTTAATAAAAAGGACTATTTCAGTTGAGTGGCAGTACAACTACAGGAAGATCTGCAGTCTTTTATCCTCCACATGTTGCACAACTGTTTGACCTAAATAGTAGTAAGAATAAAAAGATCGCCTTCTAAAAACAAATACTCAGTGGCTGATCTTGGGGCATATCAAGGCACATTATCATGGGTTCAGTTATATTTCATTGAACTTAACATGCACCATTATTTTATGTACCTCTAAACAAAAAATAAAATAAAACAAAACATTGTCAATTATAAGTCTAAGATGCATGGCAGTTTCAGAAATGTTAAAAAGGTGGAGCGGGTCTTAAAATGGATTAATATAGTAGTTTACACATTGTGTGGTCAGTAGTTAGGTACTTAAATTTTTCTAGGCATAACTGACCCCTGTTAATCGGGCAATACTAATTTTCAGCTTGGAAATACATTATACCCAGAACATATAATCTAAGACACTGCTCATATTGTAGAAAGGAAAGAAAACATATGGCCTTTTCCCACTTGATTTCTTTTATTTGTGTTAGAATTTTTACTTTTAAATTTTTGCTTTTAAATTTTACTTTTTTTATAAGAGGTGGTAAGTACCAATATTTGTTCTGATCTACAAAGAGCATTATTAGTCAGAAAGTGCTCAATAAATTCCAGCCACTGTGTTGAAGAAATACTGAATGTATAGAGATGACAAAGACACAAGAGCAAAAGATGGCAACAAAAGCATCTACAGTAGAGAGAAGGAATTGATGTGGAAGAGAAGGCCTTTTTCCAGAAAGATTTCACAGACACGAACTGGCTTTTAAAGAAATAAGTAAAAATTTGCCAGAGGAAGGAGTGGTACATATGTACAGATCACAAGGCACTCCAGATAGCTAGTGTGCTAAGTGCCAGGGGAGGGAGAACTGGAGAAAGGCCTCTGATTACAAAGCTAAAGAATCTAAACTTAAAAAATCTACTTTCTAAACAGTTACTTATAATTTTGTGATTTGAGGTATGGAAAATTACCTTAGGAGTCTTACCATAACACTTCTTTCAACATGTTGAAATGAAATGTTTTTCAGGTAGGTTTTTTCAGTGATACATAACACTTGTGATGACCTATCTCCAATTCTTTGGCTTTGATTATTTTTGTTTCCTGTGGCTGTGCTCTTTCCAATCAGGATATTGAAAACGATGGGCCTGAGCCATCCGACTGGGACCGGTTTGCTGCTGAGGAGTACGAGACTCTTGTCGCAGAGGAATCTGCCCAAGCGCAGTTCCAAGAAGGGTGAGTGAGTTTCACTGTGTCTTGTAGAAATTTTTAATGGAGGCATCAAGAATATTAAACCACCTTTAAAAAATCCTTTTCTATTTCTTACATTTTTGGTGGGTTTTTTTGTTTGTTTTTAAAGATGACTAGTAAAGGGATTCTAACCCTTGACTTGGTATTGTCAGCTCTATGCTCTCCCAAGTGAGCTAACCAGCCATCCCTATATAGGGATCCGAACCCATGGCTTTGGTGTTATCAGCACCACACTCTCCCAAGTGAGCCACAGGCCGGCCCTTTTTTTACATTTTTGAATAGCATAAAAACATGACATTTAAACAACTTTACCTATATGAATATTTTTCCCAGCAGTCTTCTCTTCCCTTCTTCACTAATTTCCTGATAAAGTCTTCTCATGTCCCATTTCCTTTAATGGAGTTGCACATTTCACTGGAAATCAAGATCACTGCACAGTCCTACTATTTTTAGTGACGTGAGTAAATCCTGTAGACAAAGGAGAAGGCTAATTGAACTAAAGCTCCTTTAAATAATAAAGATGATCATGTTTAACACAAGTTTTTATCATACATGGTTTGGGGCATAATTCCAGAAGGGAACCATGTTAAAAAATTAAATTATCCAAGAATTTCACTGGAACACTTCAGCAAATTTATAATTTGGCTTTTCCATCATCTTCTACTGACTTCTGTAGCAGTTCCTCTAATTCTTCCTTAAAGAATTTCATAAAGCCTCTATAAAACCTTATTAGTGTAATGTGTTTTTTAAACAGGCAACACATTCATACACTATTGTATTCAAAGAAACAAAACAATAAATGACAATGTTTTCTACTACTCATTTCTCCTCCCTAGAAGCAGGCAGTGCTATCATCTCTTGTGTACCCTTCCAGAGACTATCTGCCTATATATACAGGCATACCTCATTGATGTTGCAGGTTTGGCTCTAGACCACTGCAATAAAGTCACACAAATTTTTGGTTTTCCAATGCATATAAAAGTTATGTTTACAATATACTGTAGTCTATTAGGTGTACAATAGCATTATGTCTCAAAAAAAAGTACATAACTTAATTAAAAATACTTTATTGCTACAAAATGCTAATTATCATCTGAGCCTTCAGCAAGTCTTAATCTTTTTGCCGGTGGAGGAAGAGTCTTGCCTCAGTGTTGATGGCTGCTGACTGATCAGGGCGGTGGTTGCTGAAGGATGGAGTGGTTGTGGCAGTTTCTTAAAACAACTGTATTAGTCTGTTTCTGTTGCTTATAACATAAATATCTAAAACTGGGTAATTTGTAAGAAAGTGAAATTTCTTGCTTACAGTTTCAGAGGCTGGGAAGTCCAAAGTTCAAGGAACACCTCTAGTGAGGGTCTTCTTTGGTGGGGGCTTTACAGCAACGCAGGGGTCTCACATGGCAGAAAATGGTGGATCAGAGAGAGAGAGCCCTTCATGCCCTTTCCTTTTAAAGCCCTCAGAACCACACCCATGGCCACCATTAAACCATCAACTTAATCACCTCTTCAAGGCCCTGCCTTTCAATTATCATACTAGGATTTCCCATCCTCAACAGTAATAGCCGGGATTAAGCTTCAGTGAGTTTTTCAATCCACTGCAACAACAGTGAAGTTTACATACCAACTGACTCTTCCTTTCAGGAAAGATTTCTCTGTGGCATGTGATGCTGTTTAATAACATTTTACCCACAGTAGAACTTCTTCAAAACTGGAGTCAGCTGTGTTGTAACACCAAGGTCAAGAGTTTGGATCCTTATACTGGCCAGTCACCAAAAAAAGAAGAAAGGGGGGCTGGCCAGTTAGCTCAATTGGCTGGCGTGTGATGCTGATATCACCAAGGTCCAGGGTTCAATCCTTATACAAGCCAACTACCAAAAAAAAAAAAAAATTGGAGTCAGTCCTTCTCAAACCCTGCCACTGCTTTATCAACTAAGTTTATGTAAAATTTTAAGTCCTTTATTGTCAGCTCAACAGTGTTCACCGCATCTTCACCGAGAGTAGATTCCACTTTGAGAAACCACTGTTTTTGCTCATCCATAAGAAGCAACTCCTCCTCTATTAAAGTTTTATAATGAGGTTGCAGCAATTCAGTCCCATCTTCAGGCTCTACTTCTAATTATCTTGCTGTTTATACCACATCTGCAGTTACTTCCTCCACTGAAGTCTTGAACTCCTCAAAGTCATCCATGAAGGTTGGAATCAGCTTCTTAACAAACACATTAATGTTGATTTTCTGACCCCCTCCCATAAATTATGAATGTTCTTAAGCATGGTAAATCTTTTCCAGAAGGTTTTCAATTCACTTCACCCAGATTCATCAGAGGCATCACTGTCTATGGCAGCTATAGCCTTTTGAAATGTATTTCTTAAATAATAAGACTTGGAAGTTGAAATGATTCTTTGATCCATGGGCTGCAAAATGGATGTTGTGTTAACAGGTGTGAAAACAACATGAATCTCCTTGTACATCTCCATGAGATCTCTTGGGTGACTACGTACATTGTCAATGAGCAGTAATATTTTGAAAGGAATCTTTTTTTCTGAGCAGTAGATCTCAACAGTGGGCTTAAAATATTCAGTAAACCATGCTGCAAACAGATGTGCCATCATCATCCAGGCTTTGTTGTTGCCATTTCCATAGCAAAGGCAGAGTAGATTTAGCATAATTCAAAAAAACCATCAGATTTTCAGAATGGTAAGTGAGCATGGCTTCAGCTTAGAGTCACCAGGTGCATTGGCCTCTAACAAGGGAGTGAGCCTGTCCTTTGAAACTGGACATTGACTTCTCTTTAGCTCTGAAAATCCTAGACAGCATCTTCCAATATAAATTGTTTCATCCATATTGGAAATCTTTTGTTTAATGTAGCCCCTTCATCAGCTATCTCACCTAGGTCTTCTGGATCACTTGCTGCTTCACCTTGCACTTTTATGTTATGGAGACGGCTTCTTTCCTTAAACCTCATGAACCAACCTCTGCTAGCTTCACACTCTTCCTCTTCAGCTTCCTCCCGTCTCTCAGACTTCATAGAATTGAAGAGTTAGAGAGGCTGGCCAGTTGGCGCAGTTGGTTAGAGCACAGTGTTGATATCACCAAGGACAAGGGTTTAAATCCCCTTATAAGCCAGCTGCCAAAAAAAAAAAAGGTCCTGTCTCTGGCTTAGGCTTTGGCTTCAGGGAATCTTGTGGTTGGTTTGATCTTCTATCCAGACCACTAAAACTTTTTCCATATCAGCAATAAGGCTGTTTTGCTTTCTTACCATTTTTATGTTCACTGGAGTAGCACTTTTAATTTCCTTTGAGCACTTTTCCTTTGCATTCCTAACCTGGCTAACTATTTGGCACAAAAGGTCTAGCTTTCAGTCTGTATTGGCTTTCAACATGTGTTCTTCAGTAAGCTTTATCACTTCTAGCTTTTGATTTAAAGTGACAGACATGCAACTCTTCCCTTCACTTGAACACTTTGTAGGCCTTTGTAGGGTTATTAATTGGCCTAATTTCAATATTACTGTGTCGTAGGGAATAGGAAGGCCCGAGGAGAGAGAGGAACAGTCAGAACACACACAGCATTATCAATGAAGTTCACCACCGTATATGGGCACAGGTCATGGTGCCCCAAAATAACAGCAGTGGTTAACATCAATGATCACTGGTGAGAGATCACCATAACAGATATAATAATAATGAAAAAGGTTTTTTTTTTGGTTTTTTTTTGTCTTTTTTCGTGACCGGCAACGGATCGCAACCCTCAGTGTCACACCCGTACCGGACTGGGACCGGCAACGGGATCGCAACCCTTGGCGCTGCACCCGCACCTCGCTCAGCCAGTGAGCGGGAACCGGTCTACATGTGGGATCCGAACCCTCGGCGGGAGCGCCACCGCACTTCCCAAGCGGCGCACTGTAGCAGTGCGCCACCGGGCTGGCCCCATGAAAA
>NW_007729262.1:52925-53741 GCF_000696425.1 Galeopterus variegatus | reverse complement strand
GGTTAACATCAATGATCACTGGTGAGAGATCACCATAACAGATATAATAATAATGAAAAAGGTTTTTTTTTTGGTTTTTTTTTGTCTTTTTTCGTGACCGGCAACGGATCACAACCCTCAGTGTCGTGCCCATACCAGACTGGGACCGGCAACGGGATCGCAACCCTCGGTGTTGCGCCCGCACCTCGCTCAGCCAGTGAGCGGCCCGTCTGTATGTGGGATCTGAACCCTCAGCGGGAGTGCCGTCGCACTCCCAAGCGGCGCACTGTAGCAGTGCGCCACCGGGCCGGCCCCATGAAAAAGTTTTAAATATTGCAAGAATTACCAAAAAGTGACACAAAGACATAAAGTGAGCACATGCCGTAAGAAAAATGGTACTGACAGACTTGCTTGATGCAGGGTTGGCACAAACCTTCAATTTGTGAAAAACACAAAGCAAGGTATGTCTGTATATATTTGTATACATTCTTTTGCTTTTTTTTTTTTTTTTCCTTTTTGTCTTTTTTTCGTGACCGGCAACGGATCACAACCCTCAGTGTCGTGCCCATACCGGACCGGGACCGGCAACGGGATCGCAACCCGTGTTGCTCCCGCACCTCGCTCAGCCAGTGAGCGGGAACCGGTCTATATGTGGGATCCGAACCCTCGGCGGGAGCGCCACCGCACTTCCCAAGCGGCGCACTGTAGCAGTGCGCCACCGGGCCGGCCCCACATTCTTTTGCTTTTTTTTTTTTTTTTTTTTCCTTTTTTTCTTTTTTTCGGGCCTGGCAAAGGAAACCAACCCTCAGGGCTGTGCCCATCCAGGCCCGGGACCGG
>NW_007729262.1:50322-52071 GCF_000696425.1 Galeopterus variegatus | reverse complement strand
TTTTTTTTTTTTTTTTTTTTTTTTTTTTTTCCTTTTTGTCTTTTTTTCGTGACCGGCAACGGATCGCAACCCTCAGTGTCGCACCCATACCGGACCGGGACCGGCAACGGGATCGCAACCCGTGTTGCTCCCGCACCTCGCTCAGCCAGTGAGCGGCCGGTCTGTATGTGGGATCCGAACCCTCGGCAGGAGCGCCTCTGCGCTCCCAAGCGGCGCACTGTAGCAGTGCGCCACCAGGCCGGCCCAACATTCTTTTGCTTTTATTTCTTTTTTTTCTTACACAAATGGTAGCATATTATATTCATTGTTTGATATCTTGCTTTTTCCACACTTAATTTATTGGAGATTATTCCATAGATTTAACTAATAAATGATATAATTTTTTACAGCTATGTAATATTCTATTGTTTTACAGTCTTCTATTGATGGACATTGTATTTCTAATATTTCACTATTAGAAATTATATAGTTGTAATGAATCATACATATGTAGAATAAGTTCCTAGAAGTGTAGCAAACAGCTTACGAAAAGAATTTGCAAAGACATAACAGAGTTTTAGAGAAACCAACAAGAAATGATGCAGACACCCAGAACTAGCAACAGTGGGGAACCATTTCCATCCCTAGGCCTAAAGGGACAAGGAGAGTACCCAAAGTACCTAAAGAGAGTAGCTATCTGGAGAGGGTCACCTGACAGGACCAATGACTTTTAGTAATGGGATTTAACCAGCCTATGACAACCTAGCTCAGATGGAGCTGATAGAATAAATACCCAACTTCATTTTCTTCATATCCTTCAGTATCCTGCTGGTTGCCTCCTGTTGGCTTCCATTCAGAAACCAGAAGACAAGGGAGCCCTCTGATGTGGTCCATTCAGTTCAGCCTCCTGGGATACAGAGGAAGGGGAAGAGTAGATCTGGAAGGATAAGCAGAAAATATCCAATAGATAATGTCAAATAGTCTTCCAGAGATTGTACCATTTTATACCTCTACCATCAAGTCCTTAATATGTTTTTGAGGGTGCTGAACATGCCATCACCAAACTATTTTCTTTACTCTGGAGATTTCTTTAATATGCTTAGCCATAAAACTGGAGTTTCATTTTTTTGTCAATGACCTGGAAACTCTTAAAATCATTCATCATGCATTAAGTGTTTTAAGCCTGACTGTATCAGAAGACAGGAAAGTGGATTCAAAGTATGATTTAAGGTTTTTTGGCACTGAGCTTCCATACTAGGAATTAGGGTTAGTTTACTGATCTTATAAAGCAACATTGCTAAAAAAAAATAAAAATAAAAAAAAAATAAAGCAACATTGCTACAGTTAACATGTGTGGATGTTTATCATAGTGAAAAATTGGAGATAAAAATAAAAAAAAAATAAAATAAAGCAACATTGCTACAGTTAACATGTGTGGATGTTTATCATAGTGAAAAATTGGAGACAATCTAAGTGTCTAATGGGAAGATTAATAAAATTTTACTACATATATATAGTCCAATCCAATGGACACATTAAAATCATTTTGTGGATGTTTATTTGTTGACTTTCATTAAGAAAAAATAGGGACGAGGAAGAAGGATTTGGAAGACCAAGTAAAATATAATACAAAAGAACAATTTAAAAAGTGTACAAAAGAAAGTTAAGTATATGTAAGAAAAACAAAAGGAATCTAACTTATACGTATTAGAAAACAGAACAAAATGGAATAGAAAAAAAAATATTTAAAGAGAATAGAAAAGCTTTTTT
>NW_007729262.1:49324-49951 GCF_000696425.1 Galeopterus variegatus | reverse complement strand
AAAAAAAATATTTAAAGAGAATAGAAAAGCTTTTTTGAAATAAAAAAAGACCTGAATATGAAAGGTCAGAAGTCACACCATATCCAGGAAATGCTGATAATGATTGACCCCAGATATGCATTGTGAATTTACTGGAATTCAAGGATGAGTAAAGGGTTTAGGGCCTGGAGTTTTATTTTTAAAAATGCAAGTCACCAGACAGGGAAAAAGAAGTCAACCTTGCTTCAGATACCTCCACAGTAAAACTGAGTACTGAAAGACCATAAAACAGTGTTTACAACTTTCTTGGTGAAAGAAATACCAAGACAGCATCCAGGCATAAAGACACAGATGGAGGTTTTCAAACATGTAGAACTGGAGGTAATATAGCACCCATGAGTTCTTCTTTGAAAAGGACATAATCACAAAACCAAGAGACAAATCAAAGTAAAGAGCTCAGAAACAGAGCAGCCATTGTGGAAAGGAAATAATAATGAACACTTAATCCATTTATAAATGTAGAAATAAAACTAAACAACTAAAGGCACTAAAAGGTAGAGAACCATAGGGCTGGCCAGTTAGCTCAGCTGAAGTGAGAAAATATAGCCAGGATATGAAGGAGGAAATTACAAAGAGATTAATACCTTT
>NW_007729262.1:44245-47887 GCF_000696425.1 Galeopterus variegatus | reverse complement strand
AAAGCTAGACCCAACTATATGCTGTCTTCAAAAGACTCATCTTACATATCAAGGCAAACAAATCTAATAATGGAAAGATGGAAAAAGATATAACACTCAAATGGAAACCAAAAACAAGCCGGAGTAGCTATTCTTATGTCAGATAAAACAGACTTTAAACCAAAAACTAAAAATACAGACAAAGAAGGCCACTATATGATGACAAAGGGATCTGTCCCTCAAGAAAATGCAACAGTCGTAATTCTCCATATGTGCCATAAAACTCCATATGTGCCAAACACTGGAGCACCCAAGATATATGAAGCAAACACTATTAAAACTAAAGGAAGAGATAAAGTCCAATATGATAATAGCTGGAGACCTGAACACCCTTCTCTCAGTACTGGACAGGTCATCTAGGTAACAAATCAGCAGAGAAAAACAGGATCTAAACTACATTTTAGACCAATTAGACCTGGCAGATATCTACAGAACATGTCATTCAACAACTACAGAATATACATTCTTCTCATCAGGATATGGAACATTCTCCAGGATAGACCACATGTTAGGTCACAAATCAAGTCTCAACAAATTTTTTAAAAACTGAAATCATTTCGGGCCGGCCCAGTGGCGCACTGGAGAGTGCGCCGCCTGGGAGCGTGGCGGCGCTCCCATCGAGGGTTCGGATCCCATGTGGAGACCGGTTCCCACTCACTGGCTGAGCACGGTGCGGGAGCAACGCCGAGGGTTGCGATCCCGTTGCTGGTCCCCGGTACGGGCGCGACACCGAGGGTTGCGATCCCGTTACCGGTCAGTAAAAAAGACAAAAAAGGAAAAGAAAAAAACTGAAATCATTTCAAGTACCTTTTTAGACCACAGTGGATTAAAACTAGAAGTCCATAACAGGACTCTGGAAAATATGGGATTACATGGAAATTAAACAACATGCTCCTGAACAATGGGTCCATGAAGAAATTAAATAAAAAATATCTTAAAACTAGTGAAAATAAATACACATCATACCAAAACCTGTGGGATACTGCAAAATTAATAATAAGAGGGAAGTTTATTGCAATAAATGCTTACATCAAAAGAACAGAAAGATCTAAAATAAACAACCTAATGCCATACCACAAAGAACTAGAGAAACAAGAACAATGCAATCCCAAAATTAGTAGATAGAAAGGACTAATTAAGATCAGAGGAAGACTAAATAAAATAGAGACCCAAGAAATGATTTAAAAGATCAATTAAACAAAAAGTTGGTTTTTGAGAAGATAAACAAAATAGACAAGCCATTAGCTAGACTAACTTTAAAAAGGAGAAGAACCAAATAACAAAACTGGAAATAAAAAAGACATTACAACCAATTCCACAGAAATACAAAGAATCATTAGAGACTATTATAAACAACTATACATGAACAAATTTGAAAACCTGGAGGAAAAGGATAGATTTCTGGACACATACAAACAACCAAGACTGAACTGAGAAGAAATAAAAACGTGAACAGACCAGTAACAAGCAATGAAATTGAAGCAGTATTCAGAAGTCCCTTAAGAAAGAAAAGCCTAGGACCATACGGCTGTTAAGAAAGAAAAGCCTAGGACCATACGGCTGTACTGCTGAAGTGCACCAAACATTTAAAGAAGAATTAATACCAGTTCTCTTCAAACTATTCCAAATAATTGAAACAGAGGCTATTCTCCCAAACTCATTCTATGAGGCCAACATCACCCTGAGACCAAAACCAGACAAAGATACAAGAAAAAAAAACTACAAGCCAGTATCTCTTATGAATATAGATGTAAAAGTCATCAACAAAATACTAACAATCAGAATACAGCAACATGTCACCCAGCTTGGGCGACCAATCAGAGAGGTACCCCCCCAGAGAGGCCCAAGACCCACGGTGACCACACACCTCAAGGCTCCAGCGTGACTGAGCAGGTAGGCATCGCCACAGCTGGACCCCACCCCCAGCCCGGGCAAGTGGGTGCCAACCAGAGAGGCTCCCCCCAGAGAGGCCCGAGACCCATGGTGACCAAGCGCCCCGAGGCGCCAGCATATGCAAGCAGGTAGTGCCGCCGCTGGACCCCACACCCAGCCTGGGCAAGTGGGCGCTGACCAGAGAGGCCCAAACCTTCTGCCCACAGGCACTGTGGCAGCCGTGCCAAATTGGCAGTCCAGGCAGGATCCTAGCCAGACAATAGTGTCGAACCAGTGGACCATGAAATCCCTTGCCACAGTGACTAAACACCAAAGGAAAGATACCAGAAATATGAAAAATCAAGAAAGTACACTACCAAAGGGTAATAACTCTCAAGATCTAGATCCTATAGAACAAGAAGCCCTTGAAATGTCTGACAAGGAATTTCGAGCAATAACTCTAAGGAAACTAAATGAGATACAAGAAAATTCAGCTAGACAACACGATGAAACGAAGAAAAGTATACAGGACCTGAAAGAAGAAACGTACAAGGAAATAAATGTCCTGAAAAAGAATGTAGCAGAGCTTGCCAATCTGAAGAATTCATTCAATGAAAGAAAAAACACAACAGAGAGTTTAACTAGCAGGCTTGCTGAAGCAGAAGAGAAAACTTCTGACCTTGAAAATGGGATGTTTGAAATAACACAGGCAGACAAAAAAAAAAAAAAAAGAATTAAAAACACTGAAGAAAATCTAAGAGAGGTATCAGACACCTTAAACGCTCAAATATCTGAGTCATGGGTATTCCGGAAGGGGAGGAAAAAGGAGATTGCATTGAAAACTTATTCAACAAAATAGTGGCAGAAAACTTCCCAGGTATAGGAAAAGACACATATCTTCAGATTCAGGAAGCTCAAAGATCCCCAAATGTATTGTACCCAAAAAGGTCTTCTCCAAGACATATTATAGTCAAATTGGCAAAACTCAAGACAAAGAGTCTTAAAAGCTTCAAAACAGAAGCATCAAGTCACCTATAACGGAGTCCCAATCAGACTAACATCAGACTTTTCATCACAAAACCTAAAAGCCAGAAGAGAATGGGATGATATATTCAAAATACTAAAAGACAGAGATTGCCAGCCAAGAATACTTTACCCTATAAGGCTATCCTTCTGAAATGAAGGGCAAATAGTATATTTCTCGACAAACAAATACTGTGGGAGTCACCATCACATGACCACCCTTACAAGAAATTCTCAAGGGAGTACTGAGTTTGGTACCTGAAAAATAACTACCACTGCCATAAAAACAATGAAAGTCAAACCCACTAGTAAAATTAAAATGTCAACTATGAAGAGAAAAAAAAAGTTTATCTACAACCCAAGAAACCAACAAATACAGAATACAAACAGTAAATCAGAAAGAAAGGAACAAAGATACTTAAGACATCCAAACAAAAATCAATAAAATGCTCGGAGTAAATCAACACTTTTCAATAACAACTCTTAATGTAAAAGGATTAAATTCCCCACTCAAAAGACACAGACTGACTGACCGGATTAAAAAGGTGGACCCAACTACATGCTGCCTTCAAGAGACTCACCTCACCTATAAAGATACACATAGACTAAGAGTGAAAGGATAAAAAAGATATACCATGCAAATAGAAATGAAAAACGAGCCGGAGTAGCTATCCTTATATCTGATAAAATAGACTTTACACTAAAAAC
>NW_007729262.1:36688-43562 GCF_000696425.1 Galeopterus variegatus | reverse complement strand
ATCAGCAGAGAAACACAAGATCTAAAAAACACTCTAGACCAATTGGACATGGCAGATATCTACAGGACATTCCACCCAACAACCTCAGAATATTCGTTCTTCTCATCAGCACATGGATCATTCTCCAGGATAGATCACATGTTAGGTCACAAACCAAGTTTCAGCAAATTCAAAATATCGGAATTATCCCATGTATTTTTTCAGACCACGATGGATTAAAATTAGAAATCAATAACAAACGAAATTCTGGAAACTATACAAACACATGGAAATTAAACAGCATTCTACTTAATGACATATGGGTCCAAGAAGAAATCAAACAGGAAATCGAAATATTTATTGAAATGAATCAAAACAATGATACATCATACCAAAGCCTGGGGGATATGCAAAAGCAGTACTAAGGGGGAAATTTATCTCATTAAATGCTTACTTCAGAAGAATGGAAAGATGGCAAGTGAACAACCTAATACTTCACCTTAAAGAACTAGAAAAACAAGAACAATCCAAACCCAAAGTTAGATAGAAAGAAATCATTAAGATCAGAGCAGAACTTAATGAAATTGAAACCCAAAAATGATACAAAAGATCCATGAATCAAAAAGTTGGTTTTTTGAAAAGATAAATAAAAGTGACAAACCATTAGCATGGCTAACTAAAAAAAGAAGAGAGAAGACCCAAATAACAAAAATTAGAAATGTAAAAGGTGACATTACAACTGATACCTCAGAAATACAAGAAATCATCAGTGACTACTATAAACCACTATATGCCAACAAATTTGAAAATCTGTAGGAAATGGATAAATTTCTGGGCACACACAAACTACCAAAACTGAGCCAAGATGATGCAGAAAATCTGAACAGACCAATAACAATAAAGGAGATTGAAGCTGTTATCAGAAGGCTCCCAACAAAGAAAAGCCCAGGACCAGATGGATTTACAGCAGAATTCTACCAAACATTCAAAGAGGAATTGACACTAATTCTCTACAAAATATTCCAAAAGATTGAAACAGAGGCAATTCTTCCAAACTCATTCTATGAAGCAAACATCACCTGATATCAAAAGCAGATAAAGATACAACAAAAAAAGAAAACTACAGGCCAGTATCCTTGATGAATATAGATGCAAAAATCCTCAATAAAATGCTAGCTAACAGAGTACAGCAACACATACACAAAATTATACATCATGATCAAGTGGGATTCATCACAGGGATGCAAGGATTCTTCAATATATGCAAATCAATAAATGTGATACACCATATCAATAAAATCAAGGACCATATATCATCTCTATAGATGCTGAAAAAGCATTTGACAAAATTCAACACTCATTCATGATACAAACTCTCTACAAGTTAGGTATAGATGGAAAGTATCTAAACATAATTAAAGCCATATGTGATAAACCCACTGCTAGTATCATTTTGAATGGCAGAAAGCTGAAAGCTTTCCCCTTAAGAACAGGCACTAGACAAGGATGCCCACTCTCACCACTCCTATTCAGCATAGTGCTGGAAGTACTAGCCAGAGCAATCAGAGAAGAGAAGGAAATAAAGGGCATCCAGACTGGAAAAGATGAAGTCAAACTGTCAGTGTTTGCAGATGACATGAACTAACATATCAAACTGCCTAAAGCTTCTACAAAAAAGCTCTTGGAGTTGATAAATGATTTCAGCAAAGTTGCAGGTAACGAAATCAACACACAAAATCAGTAGCATTTCTATTTTCCAATAGTGGACATGCAGAAAAAGAAATCAAGAAAGCTAGCCCAATTACAGTAGCAAAAGCTAGCCAATTTACAATAGCCACCAAAAAAAAAAAATACTTAGGAAATGAATTAACTAAGGATGTGAAAAATCTCTATAATGAGAACTACAAACCACTTTGTAGAGTTGAGAGAAATGAAAGAAGACACAAGAAGATGGAAAGATATCCCATGCTCTTGGATTGGAAGAACCAACCACCATTTTCACCATTGTGAAAATGTCCATACTACTCAAAGTTATATACAAATTCAGTGCAATCCCCATCAAAATTCCAATGATATTATTCTCAGAAATGGAAGAAACTATCCAGACATTTATATGGAATGACAAAAGACCATGCATAGCCAAAGCAATGTTGAGCAAAATAATAATAATAATAATAATAATAATAATAATAATAATAAAGCTGGAGGCATAACACTACCTGACTTTAAACTATACTACAAAGCTATAATAATCAAAACAGGATGATACTGGCATAAAAACAGACACACTGGTCAGTGGAATAGAATAGAGAATCCAGAAGTCAACCCACACACCTACAGCCATCTGAACTTTGACAAAGGCACCAAGCCTATACACTGGGGAAGAGACTGCCTCTTCAGTCAATGGTGCTGGGATAACTGGATATCCATATGCAGGAGAATGAAACTAGATTCATACCTCTCACCATGTACCAAAATCAACTCAAAATGGATTAAAGAATTAAATATACACCCTGAAACAATAAAACGTCTTAAAGAAAACAGGAGAAACGCTTCAGGAAGCAGGACTGGGCACATACTTCATGAATACAACCCCAAAATCATGGGCAACCAAAGGAAAAAGAAACAAATGAGATTATATCAAACTAAAAAGCTTCTGCACAGCAAAACAAACAATTAACAGAGTTAAAAGACCACCAACAGAGTGGGAGAAAATATTTGCAGAATATATACCTGACAAAGGATTAATATCCAGAATATACAAGGAACTGAAACAACTTTACAAGAAAAAAACAAGTAACCCAATTAAAAAATGGGCAAAGGAACTAAATAGGCATTTCTCAAAGGAAGATATACAAATTGCCAACAGACACATGAAAAAATGCTCAACATCACTCAGCATTTGGGAAATGCAAATCAAAGCCATACTGAGATACCATCTCACACCAGTTAGGATGGCTAATATCCAAAAGACTGTGAATGATAAATGCTGGTGATGTTGTGGAGAAAAAGGAACCCTCATACACTGTTGGTGGGACTGCAAAATGGTGCAGCCTGTATGGAATATGGTATGGAGGTTCCTCAAACAATTGCAGATAGGGCCGGCCCGGTGGCGCACTGCTACAGTGCGCCGCTTGAGAGCACGGTGGCGCTCCCGCCGAGGGTTCGGATCCCACATACAGACCGGTTCCCGCTCACTGGCTGAGCGAGGAGCGGGCGCAACACCGAGGGTTGTGATCCCGTTGCCGGTCCCGGTCCGGTCCGGCACGACACTGAGGGTTGCGATCCGTTGCCGGTCACGAAAAAAAAGACAAAAAGGAAAAAAAAAAAAAAAAAACAATTGCAGATCTACCATATGACCCAGCTATCCCACTGCTGGGAATATGCCCAAAGGAATGGAAGTCATCATGTTGAAGGGATACCTGCTCTCCAGTGTTCACCGCAGCACTGTTTACAATAGCTAAGAGTTGGAACCAGCCCAAATGTCCATCATCAGATGAGTGGATACGGAAAATGTGGTATATCTACACAATGGAATACTACTCAGCTATAAAAAAGAATGAAATACTGCCATTTGCAATGACATGAATGGACCTAGAGAGAATTATATTAAGTGAAATGAGTCAGGCACAGAAAGAGGAATATCATTGGGGCCGGCCCGGTGGTGCACTGCTACAGTGCGCCGCTTGGGAGTGCGGCGGCGCTCCCGCCGAGGGTTCAGATCCCACATACAGACCGGCCACTCACTGGCTGAGCGAGGGGCGGGTGCAACACCAAGGGGTGCGATCCTGTTGCCGGTCCCGGTCCAGTACGGGCGCAACACTGAGGGTTGCGATCCGTTGCTGGTCACGAAAAAAGACAAAAAGGGAAAAAATAAAAAGAAAGAAAGAGGAATATCACATGTTCTCACTTATTTGTGGGAGCTGAAAATAAATAAATAAATACGCAATAAAACCAGGGGAGGGGGAGGGAAGAAGACACAACAATCACAATTCCTTGAAGTTGTTATGACAAGCAAACAGATATGAGGTTGTTGGGAGGGAGGGAGGTTTCAGTAATGGGCCACAATATTCAACCACATTGTATATTGACAAAATAAAATAAATAGAATACAGCAACACCTTGAAAAAAATATTATACACCATGATTGTGATTCATCCCATATTCCAAAGGTGGTTCATCATGTGCAAGTCAATAAATACAATACACCACATCAACTGAATCAAAGACAAAAACCATATGATTATCTCAATAGACACAGAAAAAGCATTTGACCAAATTCAATATCCCTTCATGATAAAGACTCTCAGCAAATTAGGTACAGAAGGAAGGTATCTCCAATGCAATAAAAGCCACATACAACAAACCCGCCACCAGTGTCATCCTAAATGATAAGAGCAGGAATAAGACAAGCATGCCCATTCTCTCCACTCCTGTTTAACATGGTGTTGAAAGTACTAGCCAGAGCAATCAGGCAAGAGAAAGAAACAAAGGGCATCCAGATTGGAAAAGATGAAGCCAAACCATCCCTGTTTGCAGGTGATATGATCCCATATATAGAAAAACCTAGAGACTTGACCTAAAATCTCTTATAGCTGATAAGCAATTTCAGTAAAGTTGCAGGATACAAAATCAACATGCAAAAATCAGTAGCATTTGTATACTACAATACTGAACTAGAAGAAAAAGTAATCAAGAAAGCAAGCCTATTTCCAATAATCACCAAAAAAATAAAATACCTAGGAATCAGTTTAAACAAAGAGGTGAACGATCTCTACAGTGAGAACTACCAATCACTGCTGAAAGAAGTTAAAGAGAACACAAAAAGATGGAAAGACATTCCATGCTCTTCGATTGGAACAATAAACATTGTGAGAATGTCCATACCACCCAAAGTGATCTATAGATTCAATGCAATCGCCATCAAAATGCCTATGACATTATTCACTAAAATAGAAAAAACAATCCTAACATGGAACAACAGAAAACCCCTAATAGTCAAAGCAATCCTGAGCAAAAAATAAATAAAGCCAGAGACATAAGACTACCTGACTTCAAATTATACTACAAAGGTATAGTAACCAAAACAGCATGATACTGGCATTAAAAACAGACACTCATACCTATGGAACAGAATAGAGAACCCAGAAATCACCCACATACTTACAGTCAACTGCTCTTTGACAGAGGCAACAAGAACATACACTGGGGAAAAGACTTACTCTTCAGTAAATTGTGCTGGGAAAACTGGACATCCATATGTAGAAGAATGAAACTAGACCTACACCTCTCACCATATACCAAAATTAACTCAAAATGGATTAAAGACTTAAATAAGAGCTGAAACTATAAAACTCATAAAAGAAAACATAGGGGAAACACTTCAGGATGTAGGACTGAGCAAAGACTTCATGAATATGACCCCAAAAGCACAGGCAACAAAAGAAAAAATAAACAAATGGGATTACATCAAACTAAAAATCTTCTGCACAGCAAAAGAAACAACTAACAGAGTGAAAAGACAACCAACAGAATGTGAGAAAATATTTCCAAACTATGCATCCAACAAGGGATTAATATCCAGAACACAAAGAACTCAACTCAAAGTAAGAAAACAAGTAACCTAATTAAAAAATGGGCAAAGGAGCTGAACAGACATTTCTCACATGAAGATATACAAATGGCCAACAGACACATGAAAAAATGCTCAACATCACTCAGCATCAGGGAAATGCAAATCAGAACCACTCTTAGATATCATCTTATCCCCATTAGACTGGCCATTATCAAAAGGACAGAGAAGAAGAAATGCTGGCAAGGATGTGGAGAAAGGGGAACCCTCGTATGCTGTTGGTGGGACTGTAAATTAGTGCAGCCACTATGGAAACAGTATGGAGGTTTCTCAGACAATTACAGACAGAACTGCCATACAATCCGGCAATCCCACAGCTGGGTATATACCCAAAGCAATGGAAATCGTCATGATGAAGGGATACCTGTACTCCCATGTTTATCACAGCTCTATTTACAATAGCTAAGAGTTGGAACCAACCTAAATGTCCATTGACAGAAGACTGGATAAAGAAAATGTGGTATATATACATAGGGGAATTCTACTCAGCCATAAAATAAAAATGAAATTCTGCTATTCACAGCAACCTGGGTGAACTTAAGAGAAAATTATATTAATTGAAATAAGCCATACACAGAAAGAGAAATACCACATGTCCTCACTCATAAGTGGGAGGTAAAAGAATAAATAAGAAAAAAGGATACAACAATCACAGTAATTTGTTGAACTTTCAAAAGGAGAGAACAGAACTGAGACCATCAGAGGAAGGAAAGAGGGAAGAAACTGGTACAGGGCCCAAAAAAATGATTACATCGTGTAATGTTAAATATACTAATTATCCTGATTTGAGCATCATATATGGCACACAGGTATTGATATTCAATGCTGTACCTCACAGATATGTGCAATCAATTATGTTTCAGTAGTCAAAAAAGATAATGCGAATTTTTCCATCAACTTTTTGAAGACCGCTTGTACAGAGTTCAGTACCATCCATAGTTTCAGGTATCCACTGGGAGTCTTGGAACATATCCACCATGGATAAGGGGAAACTACTGTATATAGAAATGAAAAATACCTAGAGTAGCCAAAACATTTTTAAAAAGATTTCAAAACTTAGTATAAAACAATCATCGAGACATTGTGGCATTGATAAGTATACAACATAGATCAATGAAAGACTCCAGAATTAGACTCTTATAAATATGGCTAGCTAATTTTCAACCAAAGGGGAAAGGGTAGTCCTTTCAAAAATGATGTTGTGGGGGCCGGCCCAGTGGCGCACTGCTACAGTGCACCGCTTGGGAGCGCGGCGGCGCTCCC
>NW_007729262.1:33562-35790 GCF_000696425.1 Galeopterus variegatus | reverse complement strand
CGATCCCGTTGCCGGTCCCGGTCCGGTATGGGCGTGACACTGAGGGTTGCGATCCGTTGCCCGTCACGAAAAGAGACCAAAAGGAAAAAAAATAATAAAATAAATAAAATAAAATAAAATCACCAGTTGGCAATGATGTGGAGAAAGTAGAACCTTATATATTGGGCTGATAGGATGTATAACTATACAGCCTCTTTAGAAAAGTTTAGCAGTTTCCTAAAAAGTTAAACATATGCTTACCATATGAATCAATAATTCCACTTCTAGAAATCTTCCCAACAGAAAAGCACCCAAAGACCTATACATGAATGTTCTTAACAGCATCATTCCTAGCAGCCCAAAACTAGAAACAAAATGTCCATGGAACTGGTGAATTGACAAACTATAGTATATCCATACAATGGAATGCTACTTAGCAATAAAATACAATGGAATGCTACTTAGCAATAAAATAATCAACTACTGATGATCGCAACAGCTTGGATGAATCTCAGAATAATCAAGCCAAGTCAAAGGAGCTAGACCCCAAAAAAAGTATATACTATTTAATTCCATTTATATAAAATTCCAAAAATGTACACTATAGTGACAGAAAGCAGATCAGTGGTTGCCTGGGAAGGGGAACAGCAATTACAAAGGGCATGAGAAAACTTTGATAGAAGGGGAGGGTGATGGATATTTTCATTGTCTTAATTGTTATCAAAACTTATTAATTATACATTTTAAATATGAGCAGTTTATGTCAATTATACCTCAAAAACAAAAGAAATGAACTACCAATAGATGTAAGAACATGGATGAATCTCTCAAAAAATCATTCTACATGAAAGAAGCCAGACACTAAAGATTACATGTTATATGATTCCGTATATATGACAGTTCTAGAAAAGGCAAACTGATAGCACCAGAAAACAGATCAGTCATCTGGTTCTGGGACTGAAAGTGCATACTGAGTGCAAACCAGTAGAAGGGAGAGGAAGGGCAGATAGAGATATGAAAGTGTTCTAAAATTGGACTGTGTGGCTGGCTGGTTAGCTCACTTGGGAAACCATGGTGCTGGTAACACCAAGTTCACAGATTCAGATCCCTGTACCAGCCAGCTGCAAAAAAATAATTTAAAAAAAAAAAAAAAACTCGATTGTGGTGATGGCTGCACAATTACAAAACTTTACAAAAACTCATTAGACACTTAAAACTGGTAAACTCTACTGTATGTAAATTATACCTAAATAATGCTGTTTTTTAAAAAGAGGCAAAAAATAACTTATTAAATTGGCAGCAATTTTTTAAAAGATGATAATTTTTAAAGGTAATAATTTTTCAGTAAATGTTTAGGTTCCTACTGTATAGTAAGCATTATTGGATATTGGTGAACACAGACAGGATCCCTACCCTAGCAGGGAAGACAGATGCAATTAAAATATAGTGCCTTAACTGCTGTCTCATAGAGGAAGCACATTGCAGAAACATCTCTCCCTAGGCTTAACTGCAGGCACTTTCAGACATTTCTGGTAGAAGCATTTTGTCCCAATGTTCCTAGAAAGTTGACAATACATAGCAAAGTCTGAATTTATGCCCTTTGTCTCCCTAGTTACAATTCTGGTACCTATTGTAAATAAACAGAAATTTGGATAGAATTATTCTATCCAAACAGCTGGCATTGGTCACAGGTCATTCTAAAATAAAAAATTTGAAGCAACACAAATGTACAATAATAGGATGGTTAAAATAAGTCATGGTATCTATGTGTCATAATATGCAGCCATTTTAAATGTCATACTTACAAAATTTTAATTACATAGAAAAATCAAGGTCAGGCCGGCCTGGTGGCGCATTCGGTAGAGTGCGGCGCTTAGGAGCGCAGCTACGCTCCCGTCGAGGGTTCGGATCCCATATAGAGACCAGTCCGCTCACTGGTTGAGTGCGGTGCGGGCGCGACACCGAGGGTTGCGATCCCGTTACCGGTCACGAAAAAAAAAAAAATCAAGGTCACAAATTGTGACATAATCTCAGTATTTAAAATGTGTGTATGTATATCCACAAACTAAAAGATAACACCCCAAAATAACAGTGATTAACTCTGAGCTGTGTAGTTGCAAGTAATTTGGTTTTTTATACTGTTCTATAATTCATAAGGTTCACATAATAAGCATGTATTTAATAAATGGAAAAGAAGTTATTTTTATCCTTTGTTTACATAGATAATATATGTTCACTGAAAAAGAGTT
>NW_007729262.1:16419-33245 GCF_000696425.1 Galeopterus variegatus | reverse complement strand
AAAAAAAAAATCAAGGTCAGGCCGGCCTGGTGGCGCATTCGGTAGAGTGCGGCGCTTAGGAGCGCAGCTACGCTCCCGTCGAGGGTTCGGATCCCACATACAGACCGGTTCCCGCTCACTGGCTGAGCGAGGGGCGGGCACAGCACCAAGGGTTGCGATCCCGTTACCGGTCACAAAAAAAAAAAAAAATCAAGGTCACAAATTGGGACATAATCTCAGGATTTAAAATGGGTGTATGTATATCCACAAACTAAAAGATAACACCCCAAAATAACAGTGATTAACTCTGAGCTGTGTAGTTGCAAGTAATTTGGTTTTTTATACTGTTCTATAATTCATAAGGTTCACATAATAAGCATGTATTTAATAAATGGAAAAGAAGTTATTTTTATCCTTTGTTTACATAGATAATATATGTTCACTGAAAAAGAGTTAAAATACAAACAAAAATCGTCACCTAAAATCTATCACCCAGAGACAACCTGTTTTATCATTTTGGAGTAAACCCTTCTAGACATTTCTATGCAAATAGAACATTTGTTTTTCAAAAATGGGATTTATGGGCCGGCCCGGTGGCGCACTGCTACAGTGCGCCGCTTGGGAGTGCGGCGGCGCTCCCGCCGAGGGTTCGGATCCCACATACAGACCGGTTCCCGCTCACTGGCTGAGCGAGGGGCGGGCACAGCACCAAGGGTTGCGATCCCGTTGCCGGTCCCGGTCCGGTACGGGCTCGACACTGAGGGTTGCGGTCCGTTGCCAGACATGAAAAAAGACAAAAAGGAAAAAAAAAAAGGGATTTATACTGCATATTGTATTGTAATCTGCTTTAAAGGGAGGAGAAAGTAAAGATAGCAGTTCTAAATACTTAACAGTATGTTTGTCTAAAATTTAAGAAGAAAAACTGATGGCAGCTAAAGAGAATAAATACGTGGCTCAAGCAAAAGTTTTTTTAAAGTTGTGGTTGCACTAAGAGAAGGTGCCAGAGGGCATGGAAGGGAGAGAGAGGAGTCGGGATACAGACAGAAGTACTGGTGAGGGGTCACGGGAGGAGATGCAGAGACCAGCTGTGGTGAAATTCGACCAGTGTATATGAGAGGCTCTTGCTGGATACCCCTCTTCTCATGTTGTGAGAGATAAGATAAGGCCTACACAGAACACATATGGATTATAGGGTCCCAAGAGAAGAGAAGGCTTAAAACAGCCACAGCCTATAGAGTGAGCACTAGAATGTCGACAAAGGAAAGGAAAGGCCCATTTACAGAAATAATAGACTGATTCAAAAGCTAGGCCAGTCCCCAAATCCCAAGACTACACCCCTTCAGGTTTCATCTCAAGAGGAATTATAGATAAGTCAGTGTGAGTCTAACTGACAAATAGAAGTTGCCAGACACAAATGTTAGAAAGGGAGGAAGAATGTTGGTACCATAGAGCAGAGGCTTAGAAGCCAGACAGATCTGGTCCACTTGCCAGCTGGGCAGGTTACCTGACTCCTGAGGCTCAGTTTCAGAAGATACCAGCAACTACCTACACCAAGGTGGTTGTGAGAATCTGAAATAATGTATGTAAACACCTGGCACATATCTATTGATAAACAGCAACTGTTAACTATTCCCTCTGTGGAAAGAGATGCAATGAGACATCATGGTTAAGAGCATGAAATTTGGAGTTAGACAAACCTAAATTCAACTTCTTGCTCTGTCGTTTATTAGCTGTGTAATCGTAGGCATTGAGCCTCAGATCAGCATCCCCTATACAATATGGGTACACATGCCACAACAAGCTGTTTTTTTTTTTTTTTTTAAAGATGACCGGTAAGGGGATCTTAACCCTTGACTTGGGGTTGTCAGCACCACGCTTAGCCAGCGAGCTAACCGGCCATCCCTATAGGGGATCCGAACCAGGGGCCTTGGTGTTATCAGCACCACACTCTCCCGAGTGAGCCACGGGCCGGCCCACAACAAGTTGTTTTAAGGACTAATAAATAAGACAGTGTATGAGGGTACTTCAAAAAGTTCATGGAAAGATTCGTATTATCTTTTAATTCTATTTTTCCACAAGTGTTTTGAAGTACCCTCATATATAACATAGAGCCCTTTGGCATAGTGCTTATGTTATCAATACACAATGGCTATTTATTACTACCGTTTCTGTGATCTTGGCCACATTACCTGATCTCTCTGAACTAGAGTTTAATCAGCTGTAACATTAACATTCCATCATTACCTTGTTCCCTTCACTCACAGGGCACAGTACATGGTTGACACAGTAAATATCTGTTGCATGAACAACAGGATTGTTAATGAAAATTAGAGAATATATATATATCATGTATCTAACGGTGTCTGACATTTAAATGCTCAAACAAATTGAGCTATTTGTGGCCTTGAGCCAAGAACCTTTTCTTAGTCTTGTCATCCTCCTAGCACCTGGCCGACTGTTAGGGATGTAGGAAGTCCTCAGCAAACGTGTACTGAGTGGCACAGAAGACAGCAGTACTCCAACAGCCACCCTCACCACAAGGATATCTACAGGGGCCCAGAGATTGACCTTCCAAAAAAAAATTGTCCATCTACTTTATCATCTAACAACAATAATAGGTAGCCTTTGTGCCAAGTGCCTATATCTCCTAATTTCAAGCCTCATACTTATGTAATGCCTTCAATAAGTAACCTCATGACGACTCCAGTTCTCAGTGAGATGAAGAAGGGCCCAGGGTCTCCATAAGTATAAGGCTGCAAACATTGCAAATTTGCACATCTAGTGCACAAAATGATCACAGCATACAACAGCATTTGTATAAATTCAACCCTGGTAATGAATAGTCATAGGGGATACCAGAAAGACAAGGTAGCAGTTACTTAACCCTATTCAACTAAATGTGTTACCTATATGAAGATAACAGGTTATGATACCATATTTCCTTAAAATTAACATTCTTATGTTTTCTGCAACAGAGTAAATTGAAAACTCTAAAAAATTATGTAAAACAGACCAAAGGGTCCTCCATGTTAGTAGTTAAGAAATAGATCTGCAATAGTCAGAAACAAGGGCGGCCCGGTGGTGCACTGCACTAGTGCGCCGCTTGGGAAGCGCGGCGGCACTCCTGTTCCTCCATGTTAGTAGTTAAGAAATAGATCTGCAATAGTCAGAAACAAGGGCGGCCCGGTGGCGCACTGCACTAGTGCGCCGCTTGGGAAGCGCGGCGGCACTCCCGTCGAGGGTTCGGATCCCACATACAGACCAGTTCCCGCTCACTGGCTGAGCGGGGCGCGGGGGCAACACCGAGGGTTGCGATCCCGTTGCCGGTCCCGGTCCGGTACGGGGGCGACACTGAGGGTTGCGAACCGTTGCCGGACACGGAAAAAGACAACAAAAAAAAAAATAGTCAGAAACAAGCTTTTCTGCCAATTTGAATAATACCTCAGATTTTTACTTAAAAGCCTTTTACATTATCTTAAAAATGCTCTTACAGGATATTCTGGTATTTCACCAATAGCTTTACATTTGAGTAATCCAGATTAAACAATTTTTTTTTTTTATTCTGGGAATCTATCTGATTAGTAGAAAAATACAGGCTTGCTACAGAAAAATTGGAAAATATGAAGAGATTAAAATCACCCTTGGTTGAATGATACAGAGATAAACATTATTTACACTTAGGTGTATTTCTTTTTTACTTTAATGTTAATAGTATGTTCAAAAAACATAACTTTTAAGGCTTCAAAATATTCTCTCAAGCAGTGACTCACATCCATTTCTCTACTATTGGACATTTAGGTGGTTTAAAACTGTTTTCTACTGAATGTTTTTAAAGGCAGCTTTTTCCTTTATATTAAATGTAAACTTACATTAATTTCTCTTTGTAATTCTACATTTACTGCCGTCAGCACTGGAAAATAAGGCACTGTAGGCCAAAAAAAAGGTCAGCCAGAAACCCACCAGAGCAATCTTCCAGGAATGTAGCTAGTGAGAAGTAAGGGGTTGTCTGAAGCCTGGCCATCCTCGTTAAGGTGAGAGAATTTAGCAGAAGAGTAGGGATACTGTGGAGGATTGGGGGTATTATGTACGTGTATATATTGGTGTGTAGGGAGAGGAAGAGAAGCCAAAGCATGAGTCTTACAGATAGAATAGATTTGTAATTTTTTTACAGTGCTCAATGAACAGAGCCTTTATATGGACCTGAAGTTAATGATTTTTTTTTCCCCACATTTAACAAAACTGTTCAAAGCCCAATTTTAATTCACTTCAACAGATATTTACCGGTACTACTCTATGCCAGGTACTGTGCTTGGTAATAAAAATGAATGAAACCCTGTCCTTCCCCCTTCAATTTTATAATTAGAACATGTTTAGCCTAAAATTTTATGCTATCCTCAACCACAATGAATAAAAATTAACAATTGATGGCTCATGACCCTGGGGAACTGCAAGAGTTCCTCAGCCACCGAAAATGAAATGAGATCAACTTTCTGAAGCAGGATAGTAGGTGGTACATATTAGGAAATTTTAACAAGTTGAAACAAAAGGAAATTCAATGAACCAAATATCCAAATTCCAAATTATTTCAGTTAATCCATTTTATGTAAATAGCTTAGGATATGTTTTTAATTTAAAAGTATAAAGATAAAATCCACACACTATTTCTGGAGCATTACAGACTCCAAATCTTAAGGAAGAACTACTTAACATTTTATTCTGTGCCTATGACCACTATATGTCTTAGATTTCCCCCAGGTAAGCTCTGAATCAAATATTCTATCCCTTTATCCCTGTAAACAGAATCCCAGAAATTGGAATCAAACCACAACTACCGTACGTACGGTACCCTGAAACCGCATACAATCCTTTTTCAGACCATCTATGCACCAGTTATTCTGCTTATTCCAGCTACTATATTTCCATCCCAGGGGTCTACAGAAGCAGCCTTAATACTTTTGCTGAGATACTGCTCATCCGAAAGGAAAAACTTACTTAAGGATACAGACAATGATATTGTTAGCAAAATTACACGAACCATTGTTTTCCTTCATATAACAATACTTCGTTAAAGAATTTGTTCTCAATTTGTTATCTTTGATTTCTGATCAATTGTTTGTAAACCTTGTAGGTTCTGCTTTAATCCTCTGACCGCTCTGCTTATTCAAAAATGGCCAGTTACTGATAACACCAAGGTCCAGGGTTTGATCCTTGTACCAGCCAGCCAAAAAAAAAAGCCCAGTCAGATGAACAGAGAACACCTCATAAAGAATTTTCATTAGAGCCCGGAGGAATCCCAGTGACCTACAACTAAATCTCAAAGTGGTCATTTAGGAGTCAGCAATATACTCTCTCTACATGTTCTCAAGAATTCCTGGAGAGCAGGATAAAAGTTAAGGCTCTCACAGATCTCACTTCAGTGACTTCAGGATGATTTCTGCACACTCACCATTTTACTAACTTCCCCAGCAACTACACATCGCTCCCAAGAGCCTTAGGACATCACTTTTCATTCAACAGTTCATTTTGAGCACCTAGTGCCAGTTACTATATTATAGACCAAGGACAGTTCACTGGGGAAGACAGACATTTAATTACATAATTGTGAAGGAAACAAATAGGATGAATCAGTAAATGGAGAGGGGGTTCCAACTTAAGTTGCTGAGGGAAGAATTTCATGAGGAGGTGATAAGATCTAAAGGTTGACAAGGAAAGTTATGCAAAAAACAGGGAGCAAAAATGTCCTAGGCAGAGGGAAAAGTATGTGCATGGCTCTGAGGCAAGGAGCACCATGTTGGGAAAATTTTAAAAGGATAATGTAGCTGTAGTATAGTCAACAACAGAGGGGAAATGTGGTTGGAAAATTTAGCAGGGGCCAGATCATGCAGAGCCTAGGGAGCTACCAAAAAGAGCAAGGAAGTAATATAATCCCAAATAATGTTTTTTGAAAATTATGCTGCTAGATTGGTGGAGGTTTAAGAATAGAAGCAAAGAAACAAATGAGGAAGCCATTACAGACATCTAAATAAGAGATGGTTGTAGCTCAGAAACGAGGACTTAGGAAACTTTTAAGTGACATCCCAGATTAAAAGATGAACACAAATTAGACAAAGAGGGGGAAGGGCACTTCAGGCAATTGAAAAATATGTGGAACGGCATTAGGTCCCAGGACAATAAGCCATTCCAACACCCGTAAACAGCCTGGTAGGGAAGCAGCAAAGCGTATGTGGCAAGAGTGAAAGCAGGAAGACCAATTGTTAAAAAACTACTGTAGTAATTCAAGCAAGCAAGTGTGGTGCCCTCAACTAAGCCAGTGGTGATAGGGAAGAGGAGGCAAGGCTGTTTCCACATGGTACTGTAAGTAGTATAAGAAACTGGCTGGATTTGGAAGACATGAGGGGAAGAGGAAAGAGGAACTTGGGATAACTAGTTTTCTGGCTTTGAGTGGGTAGAGTGCCATTCACTAAAACAGGGAGAACCAGGGCAGTGGGAAAGATAAGTTCAGATTTGTACATGCTGCCATCCTGAAAGAGCCAGCTAGTAGGCAGATGAATACATACATGGGGGTCTCCAGTTTAGAGGCTGAGGCTGTACATGTAGGTTTAGAATCCAGTGAACAAATGGTGGGTAAAGCTATGGGAAAGACTAAGATTCCAAGTACAAGTCGAGAAGAGCTTAGTTACTCCAGAACCCTGGGACACACTGACACAGAAGGGGCAAGTTAGAGCAGGGTTTCTCAGTAACAGCACTGATGTTTTAAGCTGGATAATTCAATTGTGAAGTGTTGTCTGGCACATTGTAGGATATTTAGCAGCATACTTGGACTCTTCCCACTACATGCTAGTAGGACACACTGAGTTGTGACAAGTGAGTCTCCAGACATTACCAAAAGTCCCCTGGCAGACAAAATCACCCCCCAGCTGAGAACCACTAAGAGTAAGATGAATCTCCAGGATGCTGACAAAAGGACGGTTATTGAATGAGCTTCCTTTTGTAAATTTTATTTGCAAATCACACATAAAATTTGTAACCTGCCCCCAGTATAGCGTTGTCACCATCGTGCCCAAGTACTTCTCCGTTATTAAAGTAGTAGTTAATGTTTTCCAAGAATTTATGATTTATCAGGCCCTAATCCCCACTTTGATCCTTATTAGTACGAACTGTTGTTATCTCATTAGTTGAGGAAACTGATGCAGAGGGCTTAAGTAACATGCCCAAAGTCACAGTAAGTGATCAAACCCAGATTGGAACCTGACTTTGGAGTCTGACTCCAAAGCCCGTGCTCTAAGGCAAAATTACTTAACCCCTAGTCCAGATGGCCTCCATTAGGCTACAAAAGCTGTGAGGAGCTGGTTTAGTCTTTTTCATCATATTTCTAGCATTTGGCTCATGCTTAGCAACAGGAGTTCAAATATTTGCTGAATGATTCTCACTTCAGATTTAATTCTTTGAAAGTATGCCTTATTCCCAACCCTGCATTGAAGTATTTGACACTGACAGTTTACAGACAGCAAATTAGGGCAACAAGGGGAAGAAAATGTCTTCCATTCAGGTCTGGCCAGGTAGTTCAGTTTGTTAGAACACAGTGTTGTGACACCTAGGGTCAAGAGTTCAGATCCCCTTACCAGCTAGTTGCCAAAAAATAAAAATCCCTTCTAATAAAAGAAAATGCCTTCCATTCTGACAGGAAAGAAGCAGTGTCTGACAGTGCATTGCTGGAAGTAACTTTTCAGAATTTTTTCCCCAAAATGGAGGCTCTGCCATCAACCACTTCATTCCCATTAGAGCAAAGTTATCCTCCTATTGTTTCCTTATCCAGTAAACCCCAGTTCCATAGAGGCCTCAGTGAGGTGGGTGAAGTGGAAACAAATTAATGGAATGGAGTATTTTTGCAAAATGAGCAAGTTGTAAATACTTTTTGATAGTATCATAAGCTCGTATTCATAGGGAAGTTTTCCATCAGGTAGGCTTTTTTAAAAGTTTAACCTCTAACCTATATTCAAAAATGATTTAGAAACTTGAACAGGTGCCAACTACCAGGTATACCTGCCTCAGCATATTTTTCCTCACTAGTCAGCCTTGGTACCTTAATGAAGGGATGGCTGATGTCCAGAAATTTCTGCTCAAATGCTGTGGAAGTCTCCCGCAAAGGGTAACAAGGCTAAGCCAGTGATGCCAAATACTATAATAGACGTTGCTAATGGATCGTGTATATTTTTCTGGGCTCAGATGTAGCCTCAGAATATTTATCTACTTAATATTTCAGGCAGCCATCATTCCCGAGAGATGAAATATTTTCTGTCATCTTTTCCTAAAGTCAACCTCAGGGGTACCCTGGGGGATATGGAATTTGGGGGATACATAAAGGGAGTGAGTAGAAAGAATTCTTCCCATGATGAACATCTACGTGTGCTGTTGTTCTACAAAATAGAATGGAGGTAAACCCATTAATGGGCTTTCTTCTGCTCTACATACACACTTGCACATCTAAATGTGCTTCTTGGAAGCTATAGAGGGAAGCTACAAAGCAATGAGTTGACAAAGTTCCCCACTCTGCAGGGAAATTTCAATGAAAGCATTCATGTAAAGCTCATACTTTATGGACCTCAGACACTTCTTACCTAGCATCATCCATAATGCTCTCTTCCAACCAGGGTCCCTAGGGAAAGCTTGATACAGCACATTATCAATAAATTCAAACATGGACTTGAGCTTTAAGGAACAGGGAGAAGAATATAATTCTGCTCCTAAAGTGCTGTCTCCTCCAGCGCCACTCACTTGTTTATAGCCGCTACTTAGCAACTGAGGATACCTTTGCAGGCTGGTCTTCAGTCTGTTTGCCATATTGACTTCTACCCAAATATTAAAACTTTTAAAAAATCAGTTAACTCACTTTTGCTTTGTTCTTTCAGCTCCTTTGAAGATTACGAAACAGATGAAACTGCCTCTCCCTCTGAATTTGGAAACAAAGGCAATAAAATAGTAACCTCAAGCCTTTCAGAAAAATGCGGAAAGCTTCAGTCAGTGGATGAAGAGTAGCTGCCAATGTCTACATGAAAGGAAGATATGTACTTTAAATGTTTTTCTTGTGAAGTGATGCTTTTTAAAGGCTTTGATTTCACCAAGTGTGTAACTGCACTAGGAACTTTAAAATGTTTTTAAGCAATAGGTCTGGATACACACTCAACTTAGGAGACTCCTCCAATTTGCATCACACTTCTTGCAGAGCTTTTCCTTGGAAGTGAATATAATGATGTACCATCACCTTCCAAAGTCTGTGAATCAGCACCCTACACCCCTGAATGTACCAAGGATCTCTTGGGGACAGTGCCAAGTGCAGTTCTCTGCACAGAAGCAGAAGTTGCCTCACTGCTGGCCGGTGTCCCTGAGGCCTCCAGGGCTCCTATGGAGCTGAGAAGAAACTTTCACTCGCAGAAAACTTGAGTCAAAAAATTCTGGAACTTGAAAAAGCAGTAAAGACCTCCAGAATTAATTTAGCCCTAGTAATAAAAGCACTGCCAAAACATCTCAGAGACTTCTTTTACTTATATGTGTAACTGCAGTTTAAAGACCTTGAACTTACCCGGTTTAGTGTAATTTCACAATGACCTGCAGAACTGCTAGTCACTTTACATCCTCAGGTATTGTAACCACTGGGCCTTCCAACTTTGCTGGCAAGCTCTGACAACCTCCCTATCCTGACTGTGGATCTTACATAAAATCTCAAGAAAAAAACTTTTTAAATGAAGACAAGTTACAGAATTTGACTCATACTTGAAAAAAACCTCTTTTTAACTTATCTAACATTTGTAGAAGTATTAGGTTAGTAATCTGTAAATTAGTTGATGCCCTGTCTTTACTTCCTACCAAAAGGCCTACTTGAAGACTTAAAGGAATATGAAAATCCTTACTAGACATATTCCTTTCTTCACTGATTATTTTTTTAACCACAGTCCTAAAAGTGTCAGAATAGTTTGCCTTTCCACCCCACTTGGTTCCTTTGCTGGTGTAAAGGCCAACCATTGAACTAATCAATGAAACCCTGGGCTACTGTAAGCAAAAAGTGTAGAAAGGAGAATTTAGGAAATGTACCATCAACTAGTACAGTAAGAAAATTAGTAATGCTAGCAATCCTGCCTGCCACAAGATCCTCCAGTTTCCTATTTTGTCTTCAGGATTAGAACTGATCTTTCATTTAACTGTTACAGAAAGTGGTAACTATTACAACTATCTAATAGTTCACACAGAAGAATTAAAAACTTAAAAGTGACTAAATTTTTAGGAAACACTATATGCAATAACTTAAACACACTGATAAATTATTAGGATTAATATTATTTATGTGATACCATGAAACTTACCACTGATCTCATCCAGCCTTTATCAGGGAACGAAAGCAACTATTTTTTATTTCATGTAAACAACAAAAAAGGTAATACTTTTCTTAGAAGCCAGATATGGTTTTTATGTTTTCTTGGGTTTTGGGGGGGTTTTCTGGTGGTACGGGGATCTGAACCTTTGACCTTGGTGTTACCAGCACTACCTTTCTGCCAATAAAGATAACAAACCAGCCTGAAGCCAGATATGGTTTAAAGGTTTTTACCGTCTGTGCATAATGCTCTAAACTATTTCTAAAACACACCAAAAAGTAAAAATAAAATTAAATTTTACAACATACTTTCTTTTAAACTGTTTGGCTTCACCTTACCTTACTTCTCCTGATTAAAGTCCTCTTTCACTTTGATCAATATTTGGTTTTTAAACTTGGTAATTATTATAAATGTACAGCTATCAATACCATTCAAGATAGGCTACTTTAATTTAGGTTATCCAAATTATCACATTTTCATGAATTATAAGAACATGTTTCACTGTACTCCTTTCTTAGAGCTGAATGCAAGGAATGTGAATTCTGAGGAACTACGATAGTATATATTTGACTTTGTGGTAAAGACCATGCTAAAATCATTAGTGCCAAAACGGAAATTTCGAGTTGTTACAATAGCCTAGCTCCCTTGATAAAAGTTGAGGGTTATCATGATCTTAATGGTATTCAATGAGAAATGACTTTCACAGCATAACATTAATTGCCAAGGTAATCAAACTAATAAAATAAAATTCTGCATATTTTTCCCGCATCTTATCTATGTGTACTGCTCAAAGTGTTTATAAAACTCTACATTGATCAAATGAGATGTCATTTGCTCCGCTTTTGGAAATGTTAATGTGTTTTTGAGTGGAGAAGGCTGCATGATTTAACTTTTGTTTTTCCTTTTTCGCAAAACTAAATAAAGCTGTCAAATACGAATCATGTTCATTAAGTTAATCACTACACACTTTTGCTTTTAATCATACTTGCAACTCATTTTTATGTCTGAAAGAGTAACACTGAAAACAAGATTGAGTTTCAAAGAGAAGAAGAACTCTTTGAACCCCTGAGAAAACCATAAAGACAGGTCTGGAAGGGTAATATCTCATACTGAGAAGTGATCTCCTCTGGGGATAAGGAGGAGGACCAGGGTTTGGGAGTGAGAGGTTCACAGGGATCAGAGGGAACTTTAACTTCAGCCTTACTTATAACGTATTATTTTAAAAGAATGTACTACTGTGTGTTATTGGGTACCTAAGATTTAATTTTTTAAAAGGAGGGAGAAAAGTATAAAATACCACCCAAATGTTAGATACAGACACTATACTCTAAACAGTATTTTCTAAATCATTTTGTACTTGTTACCTATGATATGGGAAAGAACAATTTTCTTTCTCATCTGACCGTCATATAACTTACTTTTCTTCAGCAAGGTCACCAAGGAATTGTTTTTAAAAATTAAGAACACAATGAAACAAAAGGGATTCTTTATCCTAGGACCATACTACTTGCAATGCATGAAATGTCAATTTAATAAAGCTAATCAAAAAGATAAATTGTCATCTCTAAAACTATAACCTATGGTAAAAGATCATTTGATCATTTATATTAATAACAAAGACTAATAACACTAAAGGTGTGCCATATTATAATGCTGTTATTGTTTTGGTGGTTTCAAATCCTCATGAAATAAATCTAATTACTCAGTAATCTCTCCATCAACCTAGTCAGACGTTGATCAGCATTACTAAATAGCTCATGGTATAAAGAAAAACAATGTAAAAATCAAAGCATTGTAATTAATTATTCTTCCCCAAATATATATAATACAGACCATTCAGAGCATGCTATCCCAAACTCCTCAGTATTCTACAACATAGAATTAGAAAACTATCATTTATTGATAGATTTAAGGTGTAATACAGGTTTCCAAAAATGTGGCAGTGAGAATACCAGCATAAAAAAGAGAAACTTGTGCTAAAAACAACCTGAATTCATCATTGGCAATATTACATAACAATCAAATCCCTCACATACTAATGATTTCCACTTTGTCTATATTGCCAACCTCCCATGCATCAAAAAACACAAAACTAAGATCATCAAACTTGGGAAGCAATAAAGTACTCTTATGAATTTTAAGATCATAATATTAGGAAAACTGGGGAGATTTGCAAAATATATCCTAATCATCCATGTGTACAATCTCATTTCTAGTCATTTTTGCAGTATCATTAGTGAATAAAGAACAGATTTACAAGTTTATATAGCAGGGCATCTGGGTTCAACACAAAACTGTTACAAACTTTGGGTAAATACATGTTTCATAAGACATTGCTAACATGTAAAAGAATCAAATAAATTCCAAAATTTGGAAAGCAAATAAAGACAAGACAACTAAGAAGCATTTTCCACCATTTACTCTTGTTATCAAAAATAGTTCAACTCTTCTTGCAAAACAAAAACAAAATAGTACATACTGGACACATACATCACATTTTTCTTCCTATGGCTTTAGCCCACCCCCACCCCACCAAAAGAGACCAAAAAAAACCAAAAAAACAAAAAAACAACAACAGAAACAACTCTACCTGACCACATTCACAGAAAATGACACCAGGATATACTATAAAACAGGAGGTGTCATCTGCTCTGTGTCCAAAGGTTTCTTCTCCATGTCTTGTACTAGGCGAGTAACCATCATTGACCATGCTGTGTGCCAAATCAAAACATAACTTCAACATACGTCAGATCTCACTAGAGATGGTGAACGTAGTAGAAATTGGGAATTTTCCAGCAGTATTTTTCTTTAAATAAGCACTGTCAAAGCAGCAACTCTTCTTTTAAATCATAAGGTTATTTCTTTACACCTAGTCAGTCCTTATTTTATTTGGGCTGTGCTCTTTCACGCAACTGACTAGACTTCCCTTCAACAGAATGTTTATGGCTCACTTGTCTTCCCTATAAAAGTTAAAGGGAAGAAGTTCATTTAAACTGAAACAGTTTGTGCTTTACATGCAAAAGAGCTTTCTAAAGAAAATCCTCCTAGCTTCAAACCTACCTAAATGCACAGGCTTCATAAAAAGGCATTTTTATTAGGCCTCTATAAAGATGCCCTCATAATGAATAGCACCCAAAAAAAAAAAAAAAAAGAAAGAAAGAAAGCATATGTGGCAAATAAACTATTAGAAGAAACAAAAATCAAAGTGGCCGATGGCAATAAGTATAATGCAGAAATCTGGATATGTTTGGGGGCATTATTCCAAAATTATTTTGAATAAATCCCAATTTCTAAATAAAATCTTTTTGTATTTTTTTTTTAATTCTGTCACATACTATGTAGTCTAAATTCAATTACCTTCAGAATAAAACTGCTCTTCTCCACTTCATTTATCCAATTAGAACATTGCTCGAAGTGAAGGAAGGATTTAGAATTCTTTCCCTTTTTAAAAGGGGCTCAACTCAGCACAGTTTTGTAGCATAAACAGCTAAACATTTGCAGTCTGACAGAATTTCAGTTTGTTCACTTTTTTAAAATACAGGTTTCTTAAAACATTCTAATGAGGGATAATTTTTCTTTCATAATACTGCTGATTAAAGAACTGCTACATACACCAGTAGCCAATTTTCATGATCAGAAATGGTATTGTGTCAGCACAAAGGTTGAGCAGGACACATCAGCTTTTCAACAGGAGAAACATCAATGGCCTCTGAAGACAGCAATGAGTCTCCTGAACAAACTAATGGCTACTTTTCCACAAAAAATTAGCGTACTCTTTATGGACCGACTAGATACCACTTCATTACATTTAATCATAAACTTTGATTATGCACAAAGCATGACCATAAACAATGAGGTTAATGTTATTTTCCTTGCCAAAGTTCATTTTGTATAAATCAGTTGCATCAGCATTTGTTCTCAAACTATGAGGTTCTGTAAGAACTAAGGACATAAAGTTGTAGGGTTACTCCTCCATTATCTGCAAACTATTTCCCCGACACTAACACATATAACTTAGCAATGAAAACACTTGATACAAGTGATCTATATGCAGGAGCTCCGGCAAGTTAAACCAACAGAACCATAGCTGCCGTAAAACTGTAGCTATTTCCCTACCAGAGGTAGGTTTAAAGACCCACTGATTTAACAGTCGAATCTCATGTCTATAGCTTCATCCAAACTTTTATCATCATGTGTACTGGCAGCTAAAAACGTCGTTACTGGGGACCCTGTGACATTAATTACACTGGTGCTGGTACTAGCGTTACGCACAGCAATGCTAGTCACATTAATGCCCAAAGTGAGCCTGGTCTGCTCCAAGGCCTTTTCTGGCACAGCAAATGCCTCCAGCTTCTTCTCCCCATTGGCCATATAGGAGTTTTGGCAGCCACGACATATACAATCTAAGCAGGCTTTGCGGTTAGAGTAGCAAGGACAGCGTTGGCCTCGGCATGTAAGAACACTTGGATTTTGAGTAGCACGCCCACATTTACACCCTTTCTTTTCCTGGGGTTTTTTGTACACAGTCTTGGTGGGACTTCCTGGCATAAAATGATGACTAGGAATCTTTTCCTTTACTGCTTTGTCTTTTTTTAGAATACCTGGCTTGGTTTTAGAATGAGATTTCTTGGATCCATGTTCATGACTCTTCTTCATGCTTTTAGTAGACAAAAGTACAGTTTTGCTGATTTTGGGTGTCGTGCCTCCATTGGGAACAGTTGCTATAGGCTGAAGAGAAATTTTACTCTCCCGTTTCACTGTTACAGGAGCAGATGCCCCCAAGGTTGGGCCTCGGATAATGGTAGAAATTGGAAGTGGCTGAACTTTCTCACTGTCACTTTCTGATCTGGATCGTTTTCTATTCAATTTTGCTACCTTTGGAGTTGCTGCTGTACATGATAACCCATGAAGTGCAGGACTGGTAGACATAAAAACATTATGGCTAAGAGACTGGGAAGAAAGCTGCAGAAAAGGTCCATTGGATACAGTAGCTTCCAAGTTCGGTGGCAAATTTGGGCAACAAACCTCTGTATTTGAAACAGTTTCTAAGCTGCGAAGTACTTCCTCAACACTCAGTAACAGAGAGTCACCAGGTTTCATATCTTCACTGAAACTGCAGATATCAATGCCTGTGGAGCATAAGTCAGTGGCTACTGTGTCACACACAGGTGGCAGGCTGTCAGACAGATCCTCAGTTTTTACGTCAACAGTGTTACATACATCAATTGTATTTGAATGTTCAGGTGAAGGAATATTTATACCAAATCTATCTATTGAAAGCCCATTATAAGTAGGCAAACCATTGATAACAGAACTGCCAATAGCAATGCTAAGGGTGCTTTCAGACATTGGCGATAAACTACCTTGAGGATCAGTCGTGGGTTCTGAGGTTGAAGGTAAAGGGGAATGTGTCAAACACAAAGTAAATGATGAATCTGAGGGTTTTTCTGTCTCCTCACAAAACAATGATCCATCATTAAGCAAAGCCAAAATATCAGAAGAACAGTCGACTGCTTCGATTATATCCCGTGCCAATGTAGTCTGTGTTATATATTCGCACAGTTTTTTGTAGCAGTTCACTAGGATGCTTAACTGTTTGTTTTCTTCAAACTGCTCATAGTCTTTGCACCAGCTACATGAAGGTTTCATCATCATTTTCTTGCCTTTACAAGTTTTGCAGACATAATGTTGGCAGGTGGAGTTCGTAGGTGCAATAGGATCTTGTAGCAAATGTCCTAAAGGGGGAAAAGGAGGAAAGCAAACACTTTAGTAAAATCAATTTATGGTTTCATATACTGAAGTTAAGGTGACATTATAAGTAACCTATCAAAATTGAGTTAAGTTCACTAGACCAAATAAAAAATACCTTGTGAGAAACCAAAAAAGACTTAACAGCTCACTTCACTTCCATGCCATACTTCCCATTCCTTTATCTCAAATGAGAATCTTCCTTAATTCTATGTATCTCCCCCAAACAGTATGTTCTGGTCCACCTTTTTATCCTCTTCTCCAATGGCTATAAAGTTAAAGAAGTGAAGATCAGACACCAAAAGCACAAACTAGGGCATAATAAAAACCCTTGGGACCTCAGCATAAGGCAACGCTGTAATGCTAAAACACACTGTAACATCACAATGATTATTTTGTGTTGGATGCTGGGAAGAAGATATAAAAGAGACTTACTTATGAGTCCCTGTCCTCATAAAAGATAGTCTTGAGGGTGTTAATTAATCAGTATGCAAAGGCATCTTCACAGAAAAAATTATAATTTCAACCAGTTTTTGTTGTATATACACTAATCATAAATGTTAAGGAAAAGATAAAAATGTAATTACAATGTAAAAGAATTATGTTCATTTATTAGAAAATAAAGAAAAAAATACTACTAAACTCAAATTCTTCCATAAAAAAATCAAAATTGGAACGAGAATTATATTTAAACTTTAAAAAAAAAAAAAAAAAAGGGCAAAACCCTGGGCC
>NW_007729262.1:8462-15419 GCF_000696425.1 Galeopterus variegatus | reverse complement strand
GACACTGAGGGTTGCAATCCGTTGCCGGTCACAAAAAAAGACAAAAAAAAAAAAAAAAAAAAAAAGGGGGGCATAACGCTGGGCTCAAATTCTTCTGACAGAATTCAGAATGACCACAGTCATTACAACAAGTATCCTAAATGCAACAATATAGTATAAAAGTGAAAGTGGTCTCCTAACTTGACACAACTCCAGAATTATAAATGACTCATACATATGAACCAGGAAGAGAAAGCAACTAGACCCAGTAACCATCTCCACCCTTACCCCCCCCCCAAAAGGCAACTGCTCCTTGGTTCCCAATTCAGACAAATGATTAGTAATTACCAAAAACAGTACTTTTCTCATAAATCACACAAAGAATATTCCCCAACCACAACAAATTAGAAATCAACAGAAAGAAATCAGGAAAATCCCCAAATACTTGGAAAGTAAACATATACTGAAATAATCCATGAGTCAAAAGCCTCACTAGGGAAATTAGAAAAACATTTACTGAATAAAAATGAAAAACAACGTATCAAAATTTAGGGGATGCAGCTAAAGCTGTGTTTAGAGGGACATTTACAGCTTTAAATGTCTATCAGAAAATAAGGTCTCAAGTCAATAAGCTAAGCTGTCTTACTCCTTTATAGGAAAAGAAGAGCAACCCAAACTAAGCAGGATAAAGCAAATAAATATTAAATAGAGCAGACATCAATTAAAAAAAAAAAAAAAAACACAGAAAAACCAGAGGACAATCAATAAAACCAAAAGTTGGTTGTTTAAAATTTCAAAAAGTTTGGCAAACCTTGGTAAGAATTACCAAGAAAAAAAGAAGATACAAATTGCTAAAATCAGGAATGAAAGAAGTCACAATATCACCAGTATTCTACCAAAATCTAAAGGATTAAGGAAATACTACAAACAGCTTATTGCCAACAAATTAAACAGATGAAATAGACAATTTCTGTATAGACACAAATGACCAAAACTGACTCAAGAAAAAATTGAAAGCCTGAATAAACCTATGATAACAAGAAATTGAAATAGTACATGAAAATCTTCCTCAAAAGAAAACTCTGGGGCTATCACTGATAAATTCTAATAAACACTTGAAAACAGAGGAGGAGAAAACACTTCCCAACTCATCCTTTAAGGCCAGTAAACTACCCCAACACCAAAGCCAGATACAAGAAAATACAGACCAAAATCCCTTATGAACATAGACACAAAAATCCATAACAAAATATTCAACAGCACCCATTCGCAATTAAAAGAATTTTTTTTTAACTAAAAATAGAACTTCTTTAACTTGATGGATGGCCTCTATGAAAAACCTACAGCCAACATCATACTTAAAGGTGAAACACTGAATACTTTCCCCCCAAAGATCGGGAACAAGGTAAGGATGCCTCTTTGCCACTTCTTTCAAAACTGTACTCAAGGTTCTTGCTAGTGCAGTAACATCAAAAAAGAAAAAGAAAAAACTAAAGGCATCCAGATGGAAAAGAAGTAAAACTATTTTAGTAACACACAACACGATTCTGTACACAGAAAATCCCAACAAATCCATACACAAAAACTACTAGAACCAGTAAAAGCAAGTTTAGCAAGGTCATAGCACAAATTTAATACAGTCAGCCCTCCATATCCGTGGGTCCCACATCTGTGGATTCAACCAACCACAGATTGAAAATATTTGGAAAAAAACTGCAACTATACTGAACATGTACAGACTTTTTTTGTCATTATTCCCTAAATACAGTATAACAACTAACTACATGGCATTTACATTGCACTAGGAATTATAAGTAATCTAGAAATGATTTAAAGTATAAGAGAGTGTGTGTGCAGATTATATGCAAATACTATGCCATTTTACATCAGGGGCTTGAGCATACATGGTTTTTGGTACGTAAAGGAGGGCCTGGAACCAACTGCCCAAGGATACTGAGGGGCCACTGTATATACTATACAAAAGTCAGTTGCATTTTGTATTTCTGTAATAGCAATGAACACTCAGAAATTAATAATTTTCAAAACACATCCTATTCACAATACCATCAAGAATATATTAAAAACACTTTGAAACCTTAAAGTACAAGACTTCTACACTCATAATTACAAAACTGCTGAAAGATGTTAATCTAAATTGAGCTACGTTTCATGTTCATGGATTTCCCCCCAAGTTGACCTATAAATTCAATGCAATCTTTATCAGAATCTCAACTGGGTTTTTGTTGTTGTTGTTGTTGTTTTTTAAAGAAATTAACAAGCTGATTCTAAAATTCATACTGAATCACAGAGGACCTAGGATAGCCAAAACACTTCTGAAAAACAACAAAGCTGGAGGACTTACACTACTGAATTCCAAATTTTACTATAAAGCCAAAATAATAGAGAAAGTGCGGTAATGGCAAAAGCATATGCATATAGATGAATGGAACAGAACTGAGAGTACAGAAAGAAATTCTTACATTTATGTTCAACTAATATGTGTGACAAGGGTGCCAGATAATTCAATGGGGAAAAGAGAGTATTTTCAACACAGTGTGTGAGACAAAATTTGATATCCAGATGCAAGATATCAAAAAATAAAAAAACACAAACTCAGACCCTTACTTTACAACATACACAAAAAATTAATTCAAAATGAACTATACAGCAAAGATGGAACCCTAATGTAAAAATGAGTTAATAATAATATATAAATATTGGCTTATAATTATAACAAATGCACCACACTAATGTAACATGTTAATAATAAGAGAAATGGGGGGAGGGGCAGTATGGCAACTATCTGTACTTTCTGCTCAATTTCTCTGTAAAACTAAAACTGCTATAAAAATAAAAACGTCTATTACAAAAGAAAAAAATTTTAACTCAAAATTATCACAGCCCTAAATGTAAGAGCTAAACCTTAAAAATCCTTGAAGAAAACAATGGAGATAATCTTCGTGACTTTGGATCGAGCAAAGTGCTCTGAGATGTGACACCAAATGCACAATCCACACAAGAGAAAAAAATACTAAAATGGATTTCCTCAAAATTAAAACATGTGCTTCAAATGACACTGTTAAGAAAATGAAAAGATAAGCCACAGACAGGAAGAAAATATGTATAAATCACATGCCCAATAAAGGGCTGTAACTACATTTTTTTTTAAAAACTCTTCCTACAAATCAGTAAGACAATGACAATGCAGTTTTAAAAGTAGGCAAAAAGACCTGAATAGCATTTCACCATAGAAAAAATATGAATGAAGTACACGAAAATATGCTCAATATTATTAGTTATTAGGGATAGTAAAAACATAGCATACTACTACACACCTGTGAGAATAGCTAAATTCAAAATGACAATACCAAGAGTTGACAAAGATATGGAGAAACTGGAACCTTTGTACATCGCTAATGAGGGGTAAAATAGTACAATCACATTGGAAAAGTTTGGTAGTTTCTTTAAAAGTTAAACATAAATTTACCATACAACCCAGTGATTCTACTCCTAGAAACTTATCTGAAGAGAAATTAAAACACATGTCCACACAGATAAATGTATGTGAATGTGCACAGCAGCATTATTCATAAGAGCCAAAAACTGGACACACTCCAAATATCCATTAACTGGTGAGTGATCAAAAAAACTGTACATTCATAGAATGAATACTGTTCAGCGATTAAAAGCAACAAACTACTGGTTCATGCCACAACAAGGATGAACTTCAAAAACATTATACTAAGTGAAAAAAGCCAGATGCAGATGAGTACATTATTGTATAATACCATTTATACAAAATGCCCAGAAAGACAGAAAAGCAGAAACAGTGGTTGCCTAGTGCTGAGCAAGAGCAGGGATTAACTGTAAATGGGCACAATGGAACTTCAGGGGTTATGAAAATGTTCCAAAATCAGATTGTGGTTTCAACTCTAAAATTGAAAAATAAAACTGAAAATAAGGCACCAGTAGTTAAAGAATCCAACTCTCTACCCAATGCCAATGCAGAAATCCCTTACAGAGTACCCTTAACTTCACCTAAGAAAGTGCGTAGGGGGTTATTAGTTGGATAGTAAATAAAGAGCAAGAATAAAGTTTTTGTCCTGGTTTAACTCCATGAACTACACCACCAAATAACCAAATCGTAGATGAGAACTTTCTCTTTGTGGGAATAATCCAGCTAGTAAATGAAGACAGAATTATACAATTTGAACATTACCATTCTGTAACCCTCATGATTTGCAAATTATACAAGCTGAGTGATAGATAACTAAAAATTACCTCTTCTTGCCTTAATTTCATCACTGACCTTTTTAACAGTCATGTCAGTTAAAACACTCCCTAAACGACCAAACATCTTAAAGGACTTAAACAGTAGCCCCCACCTTTTCCATAGGGAATACTTTCCAGGACCCCCACAAAGATGCTTGAAACTAGATAGCACCAAACCCAATTAGTGTCAATCAAAACACATTTATGTTCATGTCTTCCACCCACAATTTAATGCCTTTTCCATCTTAACTAAGCACTTATCACACATTGTGGCTGTAACTTTTGCAGTTTGAGGTGAGACAGCAAAACTAGCATGAATTTGTTTTTCCTTCTTCATAATTTCAGGGATAGAAGATTCATTCTTATTATAGATCTTGGCAACCTCAGCATATGAACTTTTTTTCTTTCCTTATTAAGTCAAGAACTTTCACCTTTTCACTTAAAGAAAGCACTTTACAGCTTCTCTTTAGCATATCCGAACTGCCAGCATCACTACTCTTAACACTTTGGGGCCATTATTAAGTAAAATAAGGGTTACTTGAACACAAGCACTGCCATACCATGACAGACATTCTGATAACTGAGGCTACTAAGTGACTAACAGGCAGGTAGATTATACAGAACACGGGACAAAGGGATGATTCACATCCAGGCAGGATGGAGCAGGACAGCACAAAATTTCATCACGCCACTCAGAATGGTGGGTAATTTAAAACTTATAAATTGTTTATTTCTGAAATTTTCCACTTAATATTTTTGGACCATGGTTGACCACGGGTAACATGAAACCCCACAAAGCAAAACAGGGGGGCTGGGGGGGCTCTATTGCCTAGTGCATAGGGTTTTTCTTATCATTGCTTTGTCTTCTTAGAGAAATTTTTTAAATTCCCAAACGGTTGGGATATTTATTGTTGGATCATTTACACCACTGTTGTTTTTAACTCCTACTAGTTTTCCCGCCTTATGATTAAAGGCTATGGGGAAGCATACTGGCATACTCCACAGTGGTTAACAGCCTGAATGCCTGAATCAGAGGGCTGGGGTTTAAATCTGTGCTCTGCCTTTTTTTGGGCTATATGATCTGGGGCAGAGTATTTAACCTACAGCTTGTTTTATTCATAAAACTGAGATATGGCATACTCCACAGTGGTTAACAGCCTGAATGCCTGAATCAGAGGGCTGGGGTTTAAATCTCTGCTCTGCCTTTTTTTGGGCTATATGATCTGGGGCAGAGTATTTAACCTACAGCTTGTTTTATTCATAAAACTGAGATTATAATAATACCTATCTCAGATGTTTGCCCTGAGAGTTAAATGAAGATAATATGTGAAGCCTTTAGCACATAGTAAGCATTCAAAAATCTGAGTAATAATTTCTATTTGGGGGAATTTATAGGTTTCTTTGTGGTCAACTGTTGATATATACTCATCACTGAGATTACATAATTATCAAGATTATGCCATGTTTGGTTCACCTACCGATCTTTTGTTCAAAAGTATTTCAAAGTAAACTGCAGATATTAATTCATCTCTATACGCATCAGCATAAAACTCCACAAAATAACTTCTTTATGTAACTGTGATGCCATTATTGCACCTAACAAAATTAACAATTTTAAATCATTTTTAAAACAGATTGATTTAATTTAAGAGATAAAAACTTTTAAGGTTCTAGAAAGGGCTTTAATACAGCCATCAAAAAGCTTTTTATAAATTATACATTTCTCGGGCCGAGCCCGTGGCGCACTCGGGAGAGTGCCGCACTGGGAACACAGCAGCGCTCCCGCCATGGGTTCGGATCCTATATAGGGATGACCGGTGCGCTCACAGCGCTCACTGGCTGAGTGCGGTGCGGCCGGTCTCAAAAAGGACAAAAATAAATAAATAAATAAATTATACATTTCTCACTCCACAAATATAATCATTATGTTTCAATAAAAAACTTACAAAAATTAAAATAACAATAACAACAAACTCCTTGTAAACTCCCTCCCAAAAATTATACTTTCCTTCCTCAATCAGCATGCTTTTAGGGCCACAGACTTTTTATTAAACAGATTTAACAGAGATCATTCAAATCATTACTTTACAGTATTAACATACCAAAGCAATTAGACTGGCTTGCATTCACCCTCATCCCTGCCCCAGATAAAAACCACTGCCAGCCAGCATCAAGATCTACAGAGCAGCATAAGTTTGAGAGAGATCCACAATACCAAAATAAACTGTAACTAGGTCTCAAATCAGCTTGCCCCTGTCTCCATACAAGGGATAGGCACTCCTCAACATAAGTAAACAGCAAAGACATCATTACTCTTGGCAAACTCTTCAAAATACACAGCTGATCATAAGTTTTGAACAAAGCAACTTATAATTCATTCACCTCAAAAAGCTACTGGATAAAGGTGACCATCCTATAAATTTCAGGTTGACATGCAGACTACCAAGTATATTATGTCTTAATCACTTCTAAGGCAAGATTTTTTGATTCTCCATTCTAACAGTGAAGTGTTTACCCCTACAAACATTTTGACCAGATTATTGAGAAAAATTAAATTTAGGGAGGTGAGGAGATGGGGTACAAGAAAAAATAAAATTGATAATGGCTAATGCTCTGCAAAATCTGTTAATGACTATGGGGCCGGCCCGGTGGCGCACTGCTACAGTGCGCCGCTTGGGAGTGCGGCAGCGCTCCCGCCGAGGGTTC